>NW_006399849.1:8440866-8454145 GCF_000299155.1 Elephantulus edwardii | reverse complement strand
AAAATATCCAAAAATCAGTGTGATTCTCCTACAGTAACACATAGAACTCAGAGAAGGAAACCAAGAAAGCAATACTATTTACAATAGCTAATCACAAATTGAGATACTTGGGAGTGAACCTATACAGAGAGACAAAAGACCTGTACAAAGAAAACTACAAAACATTTCTGCAAGACACAGTAAAAGACCTAAAGAAATGAAAAAATATTCCCTGTTCATGGATAGGAAGACTCAATATTGTAAAAAATTACCATCCTACCAAAAGCAATCTATATGTTTAATGCAATCCCAATACAAATATGAAATTCATTTTTCAAGGATATCTAAAGAGAAATTGTCAAGATTATTTGGAGAGGAAAAAGGCTCCAAATAACCAAAGCACTTCTGAAAAACAAAAATGAAGTGGGAGGCAGAGCCCTCCCTGACCTCTCTGTACCTATTGCACAGCCATAGTAACAAAGACAGTATGGTACTGATACAATGGCATGCACATAGACCAAAGGAATAGAATTGAGAACCCAGAAATAAACCTTTCTATCAATAGTCAACTGATATTCGACAAGGAAATCAACAAATGGTGCTGGCAAAACTACGCTGCTACCTGCAGAATGTTTAAACAGGATCCACATCTCACACTATACACAAAAATCAACTCAAGGTGGATCAGAGACCTGGAGTAAAGCCCAAAATCACAAAATTTTTAAGAGACAAACTAGGATCAAGCTTAGATGGCCTAGACTTTGCTATAAAGGGACTGCCAAATACGGCCAGAAATGCACAATTTGGAGAGGAATAAAATTGATGAATGAGACCTTCTAAAGATAAAATCCCTGTGCATATCAAAAACTTTTATGACAGAGTGAAAAGAAAACCTACTGACTGCGGGGGGGGGGGAAACATTTGGCAATAACATTTCAAAAGTTTACAGAATTCTACAGGGCCTCCAAAAGAAAAAGACTAATAACACAATCACAAAATAGGCAAAAGACACAGAAAAACCTTTTCATGAGGAAGTTATTCAAATGATCAACAGACACATGAAAAAATGCTAAAAATCACTGGTAAAAAGAGAGATGCAAATCAAAACCACAATGAGATACCCTCTCACCCCAGCAGCAGTGGCAAAGTTTAACAGGGCAGCAAGTAATACATGTTGGAAAGGATGTGGCAAGATAGGAAATCTTATACACTGTTTATGAGACTGTAAAATGATACAACCACTCTAGAAGGCAGTTTGGAGTTTCCACAGAAAGCTGAACATAGAAATTCCATACGCACAGCTATTCCACTGCTTGAATTATAACCCAAGAAAATGAGAACTGAGGCATAAATGGAGACTTGTATGTCAATGTTCATAGCAGCATTATTCACCATCACAAGAACATGGAAACAGCCCAAATGTCCAACCACAATTGAATGAATGGATTGAGAAATTACAATACATTCACACAATGGGATACTACACAGCACACAGGAGCAATGATTTTGAAGATCATTACCCAACTGGGGAGGGACTGGAGAGTATTATACTAAGCAAACTAACTGAGCTTCATAAGGATAAATACTGTATATACCATTACTGTAGAAATAGAAAGATAACTAGTAAAATGTGTATGAGGATCCAAGGACGGAGAAAGGAGGGGGGGATGACGACGAGCAGACAGGGTGCAATCATAGGGTTGCACAATTTGATGGGTGGAGGGAGGGCTAGATAAAGGAAATGAGAAAGATCTGGTGTGAAAAACATGTATACAAACTCTGTAAGTATAGTAGTATAAAATAAATATTTTATTTAAAGAGACAGATGCTTCATAAATTTGTTTCAATCAATGTTGTTGAACACAAAGTCATTGTATTAATCGGGTGATAGTTCTTTCATCATTTACAATTAGCAACTTATGGATAGCATATTATCCATAGCATATATTCTCTAAAATGTTTTTGCTTCATTTCTGAAGCTACAGCTTGAGTCCAGGAAATAATGAGAACAGCTAAATGACTGACTTCTGAAAAGTATAGAAAATATATAGAGAAGGCCAACCTACAATATAAAGATATTCTTATTGATCAACTCTTAACTGTACTAATTTTACCAAAATCATGATTAAAATACAAAAATTTAGAGGAACTTCATCAACAGAATATGTCAGTTATGCTGTCTTCTTCAGAATGTCCCACATAAAGCCTCTCTAAGTAGTGACCTTCCACAAAGCAGAGTTTTATTTTAAATTAGCAGCAGCCTTCAAGGGCTTGGCCCAAAGAACATTAGAAAGAGAAAAGACTATAGATTAAGTCCCTGGGAGAGATGGTGCAAGAGAGAAAGACTTTGGATACGATAGATCAAGTCAGTCACTGGGGTAATGGATGTAGGTATATCAGAGACAATAAGGTTGGCACAGGATAGGGCAGGGTTCAGAGCTGCTGTACATAAGGTCACTATGAGTTGCAAGTGATGAGATGGCACATAACAACAACATATCTTCTGATTTCTTTTACTCTTGCTATCATAGATGTTGATTGTGAATACAAGTAAAATAAAATCATTGACAAATTCCGTATTTTCTTCACCTATCATGATTTTGTCTGTTGCTCCAGTAGTGAGGATTTTTGTTTTCTTGATGTTGATATGTAAGCCATTTTAAGAGTTTGTAGCCTTTGGTCTTGTGTAGGAAGTGCCATAAGTGTTCTTCACTGCTTGGAAGCAACAGTGTGTCAAATGCACAATACAGCTTGTTGATGAGCCTTCCTTGAAACCTGCTGCTATATTTCTCTTCATATAGTCCAGCTTCTCAAATTAGATATTGATTGAATAGATATGGAGAAAGGATACAACCCTGGCACACAACCTTCCTGACTTTTAACTATCCAGGGTTCCTTGTTCTGTTTGAACAGTTACAGGTAAACATCTGTCTGGTATTCTCTCCTTTCAGTCAAGGTCCACTCGTGATCAGCAATGATATCCCTTGTTCCTCTGTCATTTATGAACCCAGTTTGAATTTTTGGCCATCTGTGTCTGAATAAATACAGCTTGAATTTATGTCAACTCTCTGGGCTTAGCTCCATTATAGATTCTTATGGTTGTCAATCCATAAAGAATTATTTATTATACTAATTGATTTGCTAAATTAGAATACATTGTTTTTCAGACCCTATTTTTCCAATTTCCTTCACCCCTCCCCATCAAATTGTATAACCCCATGATTAATTCTCTCCACACCCGCACCTCCTCATCCCTCTGCTTCCACCCTCTCTCCTTCCTTGGATTCTCACATTCATTCTACAGTAATGGTTTTATACAATATTTGTCCTTGTGGGACTGAGTTAGTTCACTCAGCATAATGCTCTCCAGTTTTTAAAAGCAATTGCTGCCCTGCTTATTCTCACCCTCAGGGACTGCATACCACTGCACTTCCAAGAATGCGACATTTCAGAAGGAAATATTCAGGACTTTTTCAAAAGCACCTCTGGTAGGTTTGAACCACTAGCCTCCAGTTACTGGCTTAGCCAATAATGCTACCCAGTCTTTTTTATGTCAAACAATAAATGGTGGAAAATTAGAAATTATATGCTTCTGTACTCTCATTTGTTTAAAAAGTGTAAAGTGGGAATCTGGAACGTTTCCAAACTTCAACTCAAAACTCAGTCTGCTGCTATGTGATTCATAGCTGTCCGCAAACACCTGCGTTTTCAAAGGCTGTAAACTACACGGGAGGAGATTGCCCATTTTCTGACTGTGGAACAGCTGTTGGACTCAACTTGCCTGCATTTGGATTGTCAGTGCAATCCCTTACTCACTAGGCAACCAGAACTCTCCACAGTTTCCAATTTTATATAATTCTTTTTGTAGTAATAGAAATGCTACACATTCAAATATGGCTGCAATGTAAGATTCTATTTGATAAATTTTAAATAAAATGATATGAGAAAGCTGAAATACTGTTTTAGAGAGGGAAGAAATAAATTGTGGTAGTGGTGATGATAGAAACAAATTTAGTGTCTATTATTTACTGGCAAGTGGGACTATTTTCTGTTCTTTCTGCCCTTCCTTCGCATCACTGAGTCAGGAAGGGAGGGAGGCCCATTTCCCTGAATTCCTGCTAGTAAAGTTGTGGGTTAAATACTGCCAATCAGAGACATTTACACAAAATTTAAAGGGGGGGGGGACCCAAACAAAACAAAACAAACCACAAAACAAACCCAAAGCCATATCATTGTTTCACTGACAGTACCAAACATATGTGTGGGTTATAGTGATATTTGAGTTTTTCAGCAACTTGGGGGCACGTTCTGGAGAATGACCAATGTTCGTGCTCTAGGCAGCTATGAATACATGCGGGGGTTTCCTGTGGTTTTTAAAACTTCCTGATTCAAACCTGAGAACCAGCAACAGCCAACAGTGACCTTTGTTTCTGGCAGCCTTTTCCAAGCACCTGTGTCATTGTATTAAATCCTTTCCTAGGCAAAACACCTACATTTGGCATTTTCACTAAATCAACTACAGTGAAGTGTTTGGTGTGGTTGGCTGAGAGCATTGTGAAGAGGAGCTTTGCTGGTCTAAGGCTAAACATCTTATCATTAGGATTACCATCATCATTGCTACTATTGTTAGGGTTCTATAATAGTATCGCAACAGAGTATTATAACATCATGATAGATGAAGAAGATTGAAATTGTCAATGACTTCATCTTGCTTGAATCTGCAATCAACACACTTGGTACCCATACTCAATCAAGAAATAAAAAGATAAGTTGCACTGACAAATTTTGCTGTCAAGGACTTCTCTAAAACACTAATGAGGAATGATGTCAGTTTAAATTCTAAAGTGTACCTGATTTGGGCTATAGTCTTTCCAATCACTTGTTATGCATCTGAGAGCTGGGTGACAGAAAAAGAATCAATGCCTTTGAGCAGTGCTTTTGCAGAAGAGTACTGATTATTCCTTGGACTGCAAAAAGAATGAACACCTATGTCTTTGAGAAAGTACAGTTGACATGTTCCTTGGAAAGAAGAAAGGCAAAGCTTCATCTCACATATTTTGGGCATGTTTTAGGAGGGACTTGTCCTTTGAAAGTGACATCATGCTTGGAAAGGTGGAGTGTTAGCAAAGAACAGAAGACCTTCAATGAGATGGATTAATACAGTGACTGTGACAATGGCACATGGTGGGAATAATAAGGATGGCACAGGATAGTACAGGGTTCAAAGCTGTAATTCATAGGGTCACTGTTAGTGGTACTCAACTCAAGCTCACCTAACAACAACATTCTCTCGAGTGCTTTGGCGGCCAAATGAGTAAAGCAGTTGTGCTGCCAACCCAAAGACAGGTGGTTTTAATTCACTAGATGCTCCGGGGGAGAAAGATGGGCAATCCTGTCCCTCCTTCTGTGAGATTTACAGCCTCTGAAAACCTGCCAGAGTGTCAGCTATGAATCAGTTCCAACTCAATGTGTTTTAACAACAATAAGAAGACGATCCTGTGGTTACATCATCAGCTGCTAACTGGAAAGCTGAAGCTTTGCACCCAGCAGTGCCTTGGAAGAGATACCAGACAAGCTTCTTAAAAAATCAGTGTTTAACAAAAACCAATTCAAAGTGTAAAATGGACCTAGTACTAAAGCCAAATATAAATTTCATTAAAGAAAAGTTTGGAAGAACTCTAGAAGTCCTAATCCACAAAATAAACAGTCTTCCAAGAATCCTGGAAAATCTACAACCAGGAGAGGATAAAATAAATGGGACCTTCTATGAATTAAATCCCTATGCACATCCAAAAACTTCTCCAACAGAGTAAAAAGGGAAGCCACAGATTGGAGAAAAAATATTTGGTAATGACATGTCAGGCAAGGGACTTACATCTAGAATTTATAAAATACTCAAGCACCACAACAAGATAAAAGTAAATAATCCAGTTGAAAAAATGGGCACAGGATATGAACAGATACTTCACCAAAGAAGAGATTCAGATGGCAAACAGACACATGAGGAAATGTTCAAAATCCCTAGCTCTAAGTGAGATGCAAATCAAAACGACTATGAGATATCATCTCACCCCAGTAAGAACAGCAAAATTTAACAGAATAGCAAACATCAAATGTTGGCGAGAGTGTGGAGAAACTGGAACTCCTATTCACTGTTGGTGGGAGTGTAAAATGGTGCAACAACTATGGAAGACGGTATGGCACTTTCTCAAAAAGTTGCAAAAAGAAATACCATTTGACCCAGCAATTCCACTACTGGGAATTTACCCTAAAGAAACCAGAACTCCTACCCAAGCAGATATATGCACACCCATGTTTATTGAGGCTTTGTTTGTAACAGCAAAGAGCTGGAAATAACCCAACTTCCCATCAACAAACAAATGGATAGAGAAGCTCTGGTAAATTCACACAATGGAATACTATGCAGCATTGAAAAACAAGGAACTCATGAAATATTATGCAAAATGGATAACCCTGGAGGACATTATTCTGAATGAAATATCTCAGTCACAAAAGGACAAATATTGCATAGGGCCACTGTTATAAAACAGGACTGATATCAGGGTTGAGGGAAGTCAGAAAAGCAGGGGAGGAATTATGTATATGGCATTGAAACAGATGAGGGAGAGAACTGTTAAAAGGGATATATTAATGGGTATTCTTGTCATTACAGAAGTCCAGAATGAAAGCTGCATAGTCTAGTGGACTTGGGAGGAGAGATTGTATAACAATAAAAGAGGGTATTTTTTTCCTTTCCAAGGAGAAGAGTGAATTGGGGAGGAAGGGGTGGGCAGGGAGAAAAGTACAACAATGAATGACTGGACCCTAAGTGTCTGTAAATTCACATTAAAATTAATTTTTAAAAAAGGAAAAACATCAGTGTTTGAAAACCTTGTAGAGCATAGTTCTGCTATGACAGTGGTGGGATCACCACTACAATTAACTTGATAGAAACCATTTTGTTTATTTTTTTTTCTGATACTGTCCTATACACATATTAACCCATTTGATGCTTAAAATTACCCTCAGGTGGGGACATTCTTTTGACACAGCACTACTGATTCAGCCCTAGAATTCTTTAGACCATATAAGATTTTGTGTTTTGTTTTGTTTTTTAATCTGAATACCTCATTCTGTAATTCGTATGCACTCTGTAGGGGAAACTACCATGTCTTCTTCTGAATCTCCCACTACAGAGCTACTCACACAGTAAGTATATTGATTGAATTAAGGGACTCATTGTGTCTGTGGTAGAAGAAATGTACTTTGTTCTGATATATATCTGGAATTGGCATCAAGCCTAGAATAAAAACTTCCTCTGATGCCAGGATTTGATCCAGTTCATCGTCTATCAAGGACAAAACTACTAAAACCAGAACCCCATCATTAACTTTCAGTGTTTTAACACTTTTTTAAACTATATTAAATTGGAGAAATGTCTCTAAGAAAGAAAAATTGCATTATTATGAATCACATAAATTCAGTTCTCTTTCTCTCCTCTACTGAACATATCAACATTCTTTTAGCCAAATCTCCAAAATGCAGCCATTGCAAAGTTATCTGTCAGAGAAATAACATGCAAAAGGAAAAGTTAGGGTGTAAAAAGACAGTAGTCTGAATTCATTGCAGTTAAAATAGGTTACAAACTTAGCAAAACCATGTTTTAGTGATTATACTGTGCTACTTATAAGATTTTAAAAGGTGATCTTGCAAATTAAACTTCATTAACTCCAGAACAATTTCAACACTGAATGTAATCAAAATGGTCAGTTATATTTTCTCAAATTGTTTCCATCCAGTTGGAACCAACTCACAACTCAAGTACCAGCATATTTTTGTGATGCTATAAACCAAATGAACAGTGATTGACAATCTTTCTCCCTCAGAGCCTCTGGTAGATTGGAAATGGCTGGAAGACGTATCTTTGGGTTATCAGCAAACCTCCTTATGGACTATGCCACCAGAATTAACTCATTAACTTATTCATTCACTCATTGCTGACACGTTTGAACTCACTCATAACTGACCCTCCAGCTGGTTTTTAGAGGCTGTAAGATTTGTGATAGATGCAGACGAAACTGAGATTGTTGATAGCTTCAGCTTGCTTGGCTCCACAACCAACACTCTTGATACCTGCAGCCAAGAAATCAGAAGAAGATTAATTGTATTGGGAAAATCTTCTGTCAGGAGACCTCTCCAGAATATTTAAGAGCAATAACGTCAGTCTAAGAGACTAAGGTACTGCTGATCAAGTCCACGGTCTTTGCAATTACTTGCTATGCATCAGACAGCTGGACAATGACTAAGAATGAGAGAAGAATAATGCCTTTTTGTTGTGATGCTGGAGAAGAGTATCGAACACACTATGGACTGTCTAGAGAACAAACAGATCTGTCCTGGAGATGGTGAAAGCAGGCTGTTCCTTGGTGACAAGGATTTTGAGTCTCTGTCTCACATACTTTGGGCACGTTGCCAGGAGGGATCAGTCCTTGGAGAAGGACATCATACTTGGAAGGATGGAGGCACAGCACAGGAGAGGAAGACTCTGGATGAGATGGATTGAGTCAGTGACTGGGGTAGTGGGAGGGTAGGTGTGTAGGAGTCAGTGAGATTGGCTAGGGATAGAGCAGGGTTCCGAGCTGTTGTACCCAGAGTCACTATGAGAGGTGACTTAACAGCACGTAACAACAACAAGAAGATGCAGGAGAGGAGAACGCCTATCTTTATCCAGCAGATGATTCATTCCACCTGCCATTAGGTTGGCAGTGCAACTCTTTACCCTCTACACCACCAGAGTTCACTGAAATTTTTACTCTGGTAAAACAAATCATGACAGCACCTTCTTTCTTTATAAAGCAGATATGATTACTTCCTAGATCACACTCTGAACAAAATTCCTTACCTATTCATAAATGGATTGGAGCAAATGGATTTGAAGACATCTACTGAGCTTCAAACGGAGCCCTGGTTGTATAGTCATAAAAGAATTCACTTGTGAATTACTTAATCAAGGGTTTGGTGATTTAAACCCATCCAGATGCTCCTTTCTTTAGTGTTCATAGGATTTTCAAAGACCTGGTATTTAGGAAGTAGATGGCCGATCCTGCTTCCTGGTCTCTCTGAATCAGGGAGCTCCACCAATACCTGCCCATGATGGGAAACCCTTATAGAATTTGACACACCAGTGGCGCAGATTTCAGTATCACAGTATATCATGTGCCTCTGATTCAGGCCATAATCTTTCTGATTACTTACTATGCATCTGAGAGCTGGACAATGAATGAGATGACAGAAAAAGAATTGATACCTTTGAGCCATGGTGTTGGCGAAGAGCACTGAACATCCCAAGGACGGCCAAGAGAATAAGCAGCTATGTCTTGTGCAGAGGGCTCTTTGGAGGCAAGAATAATGAGACTTTGCCTCACATACACTGGGCATGTTGCTAGGAGGTGCTTTTCCTTGGTGAAGGACATGATGCTGGGAAGGGTCAGCGAAGGAGAGGAAGACCCTCAACCAACTGTCCTGACACGGTGTCTGGTGCAATGGACTGTTTATTGTAGGTCAGGAAGTGTGAAGATAGTTCAGGATAGAACATGGTTTAGATATTTTGTTCATAGGGCTGCTATGAGCTGTGCTCAATTTGATGGCACCTAAAATCTATAACCAGCCACTCTTTGGGGGAAGAAGAAAAAGTATTTTACTTCTGCAAAGTTTTATAGACTTGCAAATCCTATGAACAGTTTTACATAGGGCCACCAGTTGCCCCTTGGATGAAAGATGGACAATCTCTTCCCATGCGATATACTGTCTCTGAAAACCTGCTCAAGTGTGAGCTATTGTACACAATAACAACCTAGCGTCACTGTGATACTACTATTAATTTTAATATTTAGGGTTTGATTGGGATTTTTTGCTGACTTTAAAACTCTAGTCATTTTGTAAAAATAGAATTTAACTGTTCTGAAGATAGCCCAAAACAAAGGTAACAAGTAAGTGTCCTAACACAAGTATGAAATAATGGGTGAATTTAAAGTTCCTTTCTTTATCAATTTGTAGTTTTAGCTGCTGCCAAGTCAACTCTCCCTCCTGATGAAGCCATAGAAACAGAAAGAAGCATTGCCTGTCCCTGCGTCGTCTTCAGTAATCTGAATGTTTACATCCTTGCTTCAGTCGCTGGTATTTCAAGCACCATCCACACAGGGAGCTCACCTTCTAGCGCTAGACAGACAGAACAGTTCACTGTTGGATCTCATATAAAGTTTTTATTAACCAGTTTTTGGATCCAGATCACAAGACTTTTCTTTCTAGTCTGACTTACTCTAGAAGCTCCACTAAAACTTTTCCTCCACAGGTGACCTTTTATGCATTTGAAATATTGGTAGCATACTATCCAGTGTTGTGACAATATGTAAACTACCACAGGATAGCAACTTGACAGGTAATGGAAAGAAGACAAATACTTTGTGCTTTCCCCAAATAACTAACTATACAAGACATTTCCCATTTCCTGAAGGTAGTACTAACCATTGGTGCTTGTTCAATGCTTGAAAATAAGACACCTACATCTCTGGATGAGATGCATGAACTTAACAAAATGATTCAAAGCTAATACAGACTCTGAACTCAACTTCATGCATTTCTTTTATTTGATAGATTGAAAGTCATTCTCTTTTGAAATAATATTAACTCTTTTTAAATATATTGATCACAAAGAATGGTAAAACCTCTCACAATGAATAACACAGTCAATGAGTTGGGGGTATAACAAAGAGGTAGGAAAATATGAACAAAATAACTAATGTGCACAAAGGAGATCTTTTTGATCTTTAGTCTTAGAAATGCTAAATATTCATTTTAGAAAAAGAGGCACATCTGACTCAGCTACTCTAAGTACATTCTCTTACCTCTCTGCTAAAACCACCCACAAAAGCAAAAGACAGCTCTTCTGGGCTCAGATCATAATAACTTCTCAACTCACTTTAAATATGTAAATCTGCTATTTGACTCTAATAAAATACAATAAGCATAATTTCACACTGAATATTAGTATCTTATTGATGTTTGTTTTATAGAGTCAATGTATAATGAACAATTTGAAATGTTAATAAGCATGATACTTTAAAAGTATGTTGTTGTTGTTGTTGTCATGTGCCATTGAGTCGCTTGCGACTCATAGCGACCCTATGTACAAGAGCCCTAAACGACACTCTATCCTGTGCTAACTTCACCGTCTCAAACACTCATTCCCACCACTCTACTCACAGAATCGATCCGTCTCATCAAGGGTCTTCCTCTCCTGTGCCATCCCTCCACTTTCCCAAATATGATGTCCCTCTCCAAGCACCAGTCCCTCCTTGCAACATGCTCAAAGTATGTCAGACGAAGCTTCAAAATCCTTGACTCCAAGGAGCATTCTGGCTTCACCCTCTCCAGGACAAACCTGTTTGTTCTCCTAGCAGCCTATGGTATTGCTGCCTAACCCACTACATGTTTGGCTGATGGTTTTTTGTTTGTTTGTTTGTTTCCTATTTCTCTGTGTTTCCATTTCTAAGATCTCAGTTTCAACTGCCATGTCTGTTAGTCCAAGTGATAGTCTAAGTGTGCTCTATTGTACATAGGGTTTTCAAAGGCCTGTAATTTCAAAAGTGGATGGCCAATCTTTCTTCCTAGTCTGTCTCAATTTTTAATCATATATAATATTATTGGATAGACAAGAATTCTACAGAAAAGAGCACATGAAAGACATTTACCAGTTTTATATTAAATCCATGTTAAGAATAACAGTAATATGGAAATTCAACATTTTCATCAAGATTGTTAGTGTTGTACACTATCAAGTTGGAACTTGCTCCAGCAGGTTTTCAGAAGCCATTAGTCACATTGGAGGAAATTGCCCATCTTTCTTTCACAGAGCAGCTGGTGGATTTGAACCTCATGCTTTGGGATTACAGCACAGCTTCTTACCACTAGGTCACCAGAGACTATAATGATATTTTTCACAATGACTTAATTTTTTTCAACAGTATCTTAAAACAAAGGAGTCCTTTAGCTGACAACCCAAGTCTATTAAAGTTGATAATAATTTACCTCAAAAACAAACAAACAAAAAATAAGCAACCCTGATGATAGAGTGCATAACCTGTTGGGTTACTAACGAAAAGATTGGCCGTTCAAGTGCACCAGCCACTCCAAGGCAGACAGAAGCACAGTGTCCTCTTATAAAGATTTTCAGCCTAGAAAACCCAATAGAAATCTCTCAGAGTCAGAACTGACTCCTCCACAGCAGTGAGCAAATACACAACATTTGTTTAATTTAGTTATTAATCCTTCTAACAAATGTTCTATGTTATATTGATCTATTTTTTGTAGTTCCTGTTTTATTAGCATTGTGTCCATTATCCAATATTCTTTGTCATTTTAAGAAAATCTTGTAAGAATAAATAACTCTATTTCTTCTCCATAAAATTATATCCTTCCCCCTTTTTTATAATTTTAATGAAAGTTTACAGAGACTTTGGATTTCCATTCACTCATTTTTTGCACTTTTCTCCCCGACAAAACTGCTCCCTCCAGTTTGCTCTTCTCTTTGAAAAGTAAAAAAAAATTCTTTCATTGTTACACAATCCCTCCCCCCAAATCCACTCCACTATGCAACCTTCATTTCGAAAAATAAAAGAAAAATGTTTTTGTTGTTATGCAATCCCTCCCTCCAAGTCCACTCCACTATGCAGCATTTGTTCTGGACTCCTGTTATAACAATAATACTAAATCATATATCCCTTTTAAGCAGTTTTCTCCCTCATCTGTTTCAATGAAGTATACATAATTTAACCCATCTTTCTCAGCCTCTCCCCAACCTGATGTCAGTCCTGTTTTACAACAGTGGCACCATGCAGTTTTGTCTTTTTTGTGACTGAAATATTTCACTCAGCATAATGTCCTCCAGGGTCACCCATTTTGTATAATATTGCATGAGTTCCTTGTTTTTCAATGCAGCATAGTATTCCATTGTGTGAATATACCACAGCTTCTCTAGCCATTCATTTGTTGATGGACACTTTGGTTGTTTTAAACCCTTTGCCATTATGAGCAAAGCCACAATAAACATGAGTGTGCATATATCTGCTTGTGTGGTAATTATCGTTTCTTTGGGGTATATTCCCAGTAGTGGAATGCTGGGTCAAATGGTATTTCTATTTGCAGGTTTTTTATTACTATTACTAGTCAGAACAGAGCAGGGTAACAATGCATGGTTCAAAATTGGGAAGGGTGTACGCTAGGGATGCATCCTGTCTCTATA
>NW_006399849.1:8431973-8439921 GCF_000299155.1 Elephantulus edwardii | reverse complement strand
AAATCAGATCTGACTGGTACGGTAGGAGCTTGTCCCTCCTTCTCCAGCAGATCATCTGGTGAATTTGAACCCTGTATCCCTGGGATTGCAGGGCAGCTTCTTGCCATTAGGCCACCAGAGCTCCCTTCTATTTGCAGCTTTTTGAGAAAGCATCATAAAGCCTTTCATAGTGGTTGCACCATTTTAACTCCCAGCAACAGTAAATAAAGGTTCCAGTTTCTCCACAATCTCACCAGTATTTGTTGTTTGCTGTTCGGTTAAATTTTGCTATTCTTACTGAGGTGAGATGATATCTCATAGTTGTTTTGATTTGTGTCTCTCTTAGAGCTAGGGATAGCTTCTGTAGTTAATCACTTCAGATTTTAAAACCTCAGCACTTGCCACTGTAGCAAGTGGTAGGAAAACATTCAAATACGTTGAATCTTGGTATAGACAAATGACATCCAATAGTTTCTAGGACACTAATTGATGGAAAATAGCCATTGTACAAATACATTTGTAACAGTTTTGCTACATGTGGTCTATTTTATGCAAAAGAAGTCAAGAAACTCCCTAATGACACACCACATCAACGTTCACATTGTGATAATGAACTAGCTCTTGACCCTAAAATATTCAATTACTTGTAGATAGAACAAAATTTATATTAGCATATTCATCATTATACTTTGAAATAGGTTTTGGCACTCATTACTCATGAATAAAAGAATGTGGATGCAATGAAATCCTCCGAGACAGTTTCCATAATGCAAGGGTTTATTTCTTCAACCAAAACTATCCTCTGTTAAAGCCCTCTCTGGAAGTATTTCACTATGTGGAAAAAAGTTGAAATTTAACTTTTGAAGCTTAGTTTCTCTTTCTTTCATTTTATGGATTTTTTTCTCCCTTAAGAAGATACAGATGATATTATTCAGAGGATATAAAAGAATTCTCTGGTTTGTCTTACACAGATAGAAATTTCTAGAATCTCATTTTAACTACAATTCATATTATCTCCTCTGTATGTGAAAAAAAGAATTGTATATCAAACTTGCCTTGTGTAAAAGGTAATTTCCCATATTCTGAAATAATATTTAATTTATTGGAAATTACTCCTTTTAAAGATAAAGGAAGATCCTCAGTGTATCATTATTATCTACAATGCCCTTTTTGGAATATTTTGATGAGTTTTATCACAGTTTCCCTCTGTAACTCTTCTGTCGATATAATTATTCTCATATGATACATAAAGAAAACTGTCAATAGAGTTATTATGTCTATGGCTTGCACCGTACCAAAAATAGCTGTTTTACTCCATCAGTGAAGCTAATTAAGTCACAGATTAAAAAAAAAAAAAACATAGTCATTCAAGTAAGACATTTATCTATCTTATCTCAATAAAACAAAAAATGAATGCACACATTTATATGTATGACCTAAAAGAATTGATCACAGTTACTCAAAAATAGGTTTTGTTGTTACAAAACTTTAGGCCCTGTTTCTGCCTAGAAGAGCTAAGTTAGCTCTCTGAAGGCTATTTTCTTCTCTTTTGAAGACATAAATAATAATTTTCATCATTATTGTTATTATGTGCCACCTAGTCACCTGCAACTCATAGTGACCCTATGAATAACAGCTCTGAAACCTACTCTGTCTTGAGCCAGTCTCACTGACTCCAAAACACCAATCTCATTTACTCCAGTTACTGTGTCAATCCATCTCATCTGAAGTCTTCCTCCTATGTATGAGGGTTTGAAAAGTTTCTATGGAAAAATTTGGTTGGGACAAGTATGAGAGTTTTTATTATGTCTACAGTTATAAAAGAATCCTTCAGTCATGTAAATGGTCAATGTACTTGCTTGCCACTTAAAAAGCTAGAGATTTGAGTCCACTGGAGGACAAGTGATCTACACCTGAAAAAAATCACAACTGAAAACCTCACAGAGCTCCGTTCTATGCTGAGGACACAGAGAGCTACCATCAGTAAGCGTCAATTAGATGGCAACTGTCACAGTTGTGAAAGTCAGGACCTGGGAGTTAGTTCACCTTAGAAAGACGCTGCCTGCCCCTGAGGTTCCCTTGAATAGGCTAGAGAAATGGCGTGTGACCCGGTCTTTCTTTTCCCCATGGGAGACTGAACTTTGGCTGCCTCACAACCCACACAGATATTCTCACAGTACCCTTCCCAGTTTCACTTACGGGGGAAAAAATACAAAAACCAAAAACGAACCACAAAACCAACAATTGCCTGCCTTGGATTTGCTTAAAACACACATAAAAATGAATATTGCTGTTGTTATGTACTGTCGAGTTGGAACCGATTCATAGCTGACCTTCACGTGGGTTTTCAGGGGCCATAAGTCACATAGAAAGAGATTGCCCATCTTTCTCCCTCCTATCAAGTGGCTGATAGACTAGAACAGTGTGCCTTCGGGCTGGCAGTGCAACTCCTTACCCCTATCCTCCAGAACTCACAATGAGGTAAAATCAGGGTGATGTCATCCTTGAGTCACAAATGGGACACAGATACACGGTAACAATGCCAACATTAGCAGATTCCCTGTGACTTTAAGCATGGTCTGTTGCTACCTTTCCACCTAGGGACAAGTTTCAGTAGAAAAGAACAGTTAAGCTACTGGGATGATTCATCTTTAAATTTTACTAATTCCAGTTAATCCAGTGGTGATATAGCCTCTTCAGGTGACTCTGGGTGGTGCAAACAGTTAAGCACCAGCTGCTAACTGAAAAGTTGGCTATTGATTCTCACCCAGGGGTGCCTCAGAAGAGTAGAAGGAAAATGAACACTGAATTAGATGAGACAAGGGGAAGAACTATCCGAAAGGAATTTATGATTAGGCAACATCTGTATGAGAACAATCTGGAACAAGGGATACATTGCCGGGTTGGGGTAGGAAAGTGGGGATGCGGGAAGAAAGCAGTAAAATGAAAACATAATTAAAGTAAAACATAGTCTATATTTTTAAAAAACCTGAAGAACTATCTAGTGATCTATTTTTTATAATTTTTGTTTTTGTAGGGAGCATGCAGTTAGTTTAGCCTCATAATGACCTGATGGGATGGATTTGATTGTCCCAAGGGGGGGGTTTTAGGCTTTAATCTTCATGGGAGTAGATTTCCAGGTGTTTCTCCCATGGAGGAGATTGGTTTACACTGCCCACATTTCAGTTAGCACCCAACAGGTTAACATTGCCACGAAGGCTCCTTTCCAGAAGGTTCTAACCATTGAAAACCCTATGGAGCACAGTTCTACTCTCAGGCACATGGAGTTTCCATGAATTGTAACTGATTTCATGCCAAATGCTTATTTAAATAAAATGAAAAAATAATTAAAACATATTCTACATTTAAAAAACACAGAAAACATATCTGGTTTTTCATCATTTTTGTTGCTGTAGGGAGCATGCAGTCATTTTAGTCTCATAATGACCTGATGGAATGGATTATATTGTCCCACGGGTTTTTTTAGGCTTTACTCTTTACAGGAGTAGATTTCTAGGTGTTTTCCCCATGGAGGAGAAGGGTAGGATCCCTTCAGGAAATTTAGCATCAAGTGAGTAAAGATGGACTTTTTTTCCACTCTTTGTGTCAGGTTGTATTGATGCCCAGTTGGGTTACAGTGAGTAAATTGCTAACTTCTCTGATGATAATTTCTCTGCTTTATAAATAGAGAAGATGCTGGTGGCTGCCCAGTGGGTCACTGTGAAAGGAGCCTGGTGAGATAGCTCACGTGTAAGGCAACTAATACAAAAGCTAGGAATCCACTCACCAGTCCCCCCTCCTGAAAAAAAGTAAGCAGTTTTCTAAAAATTTGCAGCCTTAGAAAGCTGGTGGAGGGTCACCAACAGTTTAAATCAACTGGAGACCAGTGAGTTTTTAGTTTTGTATTATTATAAGGTTTGGAGTTTGGGCTACTTGATGGCAACACTTTTCGATTTTTGGTGTTTGGTTGATTTGTTTTTTTTCAAAAACCTCGTTAGCATGCAAGAACTAATACTTCTAGAACATTGTCAAAAAGAAACTTTCAAACAGATGCTACAGGAGTGATAATGAGAGATTGATACTCAATGGTTTACTTATAATGGTTTACTGTTTTAAAATCTGTTACTTTTTAATTGGAAATTAGGTTTAATGTAGAGAAAAAGTGGCCATCATTTTCTGCTTCTTGTTAGTTTCTCTGTCAGATTACTTAATATTGGTAGTTTTTTTAATCTCCATTCATGATCTCTGCCCCATGGTCTCCTGAGACCTGAATTCTGTTTAAGTGGAAATTCTTCACTCTTCACGTCTATCAGGATGAAGAGTGAAAGGGAAGTCATTGGCACACCCTAAAACAACTAGATAACCTTTAGCAAGAAATAGCTAGTGTCTTGTAGTATTTTTAATTTTTAAAATGGAAAAGTGGCAGATTTTTTAAAAAGTTATCTCTATATAGCAAGGTTGGAAGGAGGAGTGGCATCCACTACCATAATAGCTTGCCTCCGGAAACTCTATGAACCTGGAGAGAGGATGAGAGACACCCCAGCGTTAAGGACTCTCCTTCACAGGGTCGCTATGAGTAGCCTGTGACTCGATGGCACTTAACAACAACAACAGTTAAATATGATTTTTAACTGAAATTAAGTAATCATCAGTGATTCTTGCCAATGAGCATATCATCATTTGTATCATAATTGCAATATTTGTCTTTTCTACTAAAGTGCCTAGGCTGGAAACATACTTTCCATTTTACAGACCACATATGAGCACTGAGGTCGCCGTGTGTTATACTCTCTAGCCGAGCCTTCGTTGTGCTTGTCTTATACCAGTTGAAGACATAACTTTTCCTCTTTTGCTGTGCATAGGTCACAACATTTTCTTTAACTCTGACTCAGGAAAGCTGAGATAATGAAGGAGCTTTGCCTCTAGACTGAAAGAGTAACCCTGCTACATAAGCCAACAATGGCACCAAGGTATTGCTGGCCCTGATGATCACGTCACAGTGACAGTCTTCATTATTCAAGCTGGCATGCCTCCCACTCCAGGGAACGCTGGGTTGTATAATCTTTCCAAAGACAGCCTGCAGTGCAGCAACCAGACAGCTGAAGTCTTCCTAATGAATGACTCCATGTCAACAAGCCAGAGTTTCTAGGGATAAAAACTATTAAGTCTCAGAGACAGCTTCAGCCTGCAAACGTCATCAAGCATGCTTGTTCCTGAGAGGCCATTTTTAGATAAGAAGTGCAAACTTCCACACTGAACTGAATTGCCTATGGCACCTGAGCCAACAACTTGTTTCCCATACAGGTAGAATTAGTTACTAAAGTTGACCCTGAAGTTATCACAGAAGCCTTTCTCAGCTGAAAGAACCTGAAATCTATCTATGGGAATGCTTGTGAATATGAATTCTATTATAAAAGAGAATAAAATAAAATTCTATTCTAAAATAAGAATTCTATTATAAAATAATAATATAAAGCATAGCTTGGAAGCAGGAGTAGCATTTACTTCCTAAACCACATACCTCTGGAAATTATGAACTTTGAGAAATTACAATAGCTATAGAAAGGCTTCAAGTATATTGTTAATAGGGTCGCTATGAGTCGTGCTCGACTTGACAGCAACAACATGTCGTAGAAGCTAGTGTTGTCTAAATTGGGCCAGTATCAGTTATCATTTCGCTTTTCTCTTGTTCTCAAGATTGAACTCCCTGTGAATTATCACATTGGAACAAGAGCATTGTTGTTGTTGGGTGCAGTTGAGTTGAGTACGTCCCTGTGAACCACAGATCTGAACCCTGTCCTATCCTGTGCCGTTCTTACAATCTCTGACACACTCATACCCATTGCTATAGTGACCATACCGCCCCACCTGGTTGAGGGTCTTCCTCTCCTTCACCATCTCTCCACCTCCTCAAAGCATGATGTCCCACTCCAAGGAATAACCTCTCTCCAAGTAAGAATCTATTTTGCTGACTCTTTGAAACACTCATCAAAACACTTTACTTGATCCTAGTAAGTGTCTCAGGGAGCTTTGGAGGCCTGGTGACCTGGTGGAAACTGCCCTACAATCCCAAAGGCATGCAGCTCGAATCCACCAGCTGCTCTGAGGAAGAAGGATGAGCAAACACCTCCAGAGCAATTTACTGCCTCTGAAAGCCTGTTAGAAGATCAGGTGTGGGTCTCTTCTGACTTGATGGCACACGACAACAATAATAAGTGTCTCTGGAGTCTTGGTAGTACGTTGGTTAAGCACTAGTCCACTAAGCAAAAGATTGACAGCAAGGACCCACCAACTCCTCCAGGGGAGAGAGAGGCCGCAATCTGTTTGCATGTAGATCACAGAGCCCTTGACTGGGGGTGGCATTCCCCAAAGGCATGGTAATCACAGGGTCACTGTGCAGGTTTACTGACTGGTCTAGTTTACTGGTTCCCTGTTAGGGGTTATAATTTTACAAATTTGAAAAGAAGCTTTGATTCTGTAGGAAGATCTATGTACAAGAGGGAGAGAGAGAGAAAGGTGCTAACCTTATCTGATGTGGAGGAAAAATGTGAAATTACTAAGATGAACAAGTAAGGTTGTTTTTACCTTGCTTATTGGATGACCTAACATTGTTTATGGGGCCATTCTACTTTGTCTAGTAGGATCACATTGAGTAAAAATGGACTTCATGGCATGAAAGTATGGGTTGTGTTTAAATAAGGGTCTACCACAAAAGAACCAGTTTATTTCTCAGAATGTTATTAAATACAGGGAATCCTCATTCAATATATTAAAAAATGTTCTATCTCCTTCTTCACAAGTCCTTTCTTACATTTTGAACACTTTTTAGAAATGTGTTTTTTTTATTGTTTTGCTTTGTTATTTTTATTTTTAAATAATAATGTCTTCCTGTAAGTTTGTCAAGAAACTGTCCTTAACTAGTTCCAACAAGTACACAACGCACATACACACACATAAATTCACAATAAATTCAAATTGGTCTGCAGAGTAGAATATAATCACACGTTCATATTATCTTGGTTTGTTGTTGTTGTTATGTGTCTTCGAATCGCCTGTGACTCATAGCTCTGAAGGCTGCCCTGTCCTGAGCCAGTCTCATTAATTCCCACACACCAACCCTCATTACTTCAGTCACTGTACCAATACATCTCATTCGAGGTCTTCCTCTCCTGCTCTGTCCCTCCACCCCTCCAAGCATGTCCTTCTCTAAGGACCAGTCCCTCCTGGCCAAAGTATGTGAGACAGAGCTTCAAAATCCTAGCCTCCAAGGAGAAACTTGTTTTCATCCTCACCTGTTCTCATGGAACTTGCCTCAATAGACATTTGACGTTTTAATATAAGATTGACATTAAGGCAGCAAAGGAGCCCCGGGGCTGCAAAGGTTACAAGCTTGATTGTTAACTGATAGGCCTGCCTTTGGTTCAAATCCACCAGCCTTACTGAAGAAGGGACCTGGTGATCTGTTCCCATAGCGACTGCAGCCTAGCAACCCAATGAAGCAATTCTCTAGTTACATGAGCCAAAATGACACACCACAAAAACTATGGTAACAGTCATCATTCTTTCTCTTTGCTGTTGAGTCAGAAACGACTCATTGCTGACCTTCCATTAGGTTTCCTGGACTGTCGCTTGCAGAGGTGGAGATTGCTCATCTTTCTCCCTGGGAACACCTGGTTGGATTTGAACTTCCAGAGAGTCATGATCTTGGATTAAGCAACACAACTCCCTACAGTCACCAGAGCTCCTTATGGTAAAAGCACCAGATAAATAACACCAATACATTGAGTGCTTTTCCCAAACAATTCATAATTCATCATTAGAAAAAAGAAAGTAAAATGGAGTGATAAAGAAATGCCTATGTAATTAAAATAAATAGTAATTTTTTAAAAAAATATTACTTATACTGGGTTTAAGCTGAAATAATGGAATAGCAGAGAGGAAAAAAGTGAGTCTACTGGCCTTATAGAAT
>NW_006399849.1:8428537-8429563 GCF_000299155.1 Elephantulus edwardii | reverse complement strand
ATGGTGTCTCTCTGGAGACTAAGGTGCATCTGATACAGGCCATGGTCTTTGCAATCACTTGTTATGCATCAGAGAGTCGGACAATGATCAAGGAGGACAGAAGGAGAAATTGATGCCTTTGAGCTGTGGTGCTGGAGAAGAGTATTGAGAGTACCATGGACTTCTAGGAAAACAAACAGATTCATCTTGGAAAGGGTTAAACCAGGTGGTTCTTTGGAGGCAAGGATTCTGAGGCTCCGTCTAACATACTTTGGACATATTGTAAGAAGAGACCGTTCCTTGGAGGACATCATGCTGGGGAGGGTGGAGGGACAGCGCAGGAGGGGAAGGCCCTCTTTGAGGTGGATTGATTCAGTGACTGGGGTAATCAGGATGGGAGTGTCAGAGACAGTGTGATTGGCACAAGACAGAGTAGAGTTTAGGGCTGTTGTGTATAGGGTTGCTGTGAGTCACAAGCGACTCAATGGCACATAACAACAACAACATGTTCTTTTACTCTTAATGCAGACTAGTTCTGGTGGCCTAGGGTGTGGGAGTTGAACTGTTGACCCAAAGGCAATGGGGCTCTGGTGGTCCAAACCCATGAGTGACTCTGAGAGAGAAAGATGAGAATTCTCTACTTCAATTTGCAGCCTAAGACAAGACATCCAGGGGAAGGTCAGCTATGGGTCAGTTACAACTTACCAATAAAAGAGCTAAAAGCTTCTGAATCTCATCCTAAACAGTTTTTCTTCCGGTCTTTCTGGCTGTTATTGTTAGGTGACTCCAGTTGTTTCTGACTTTATGTCTGAGGAAAGAAGCATTGTCCGGTCCTATGCTGTCCCCCCAAATGCTGCTGTGCTGTGTAAGGCCATCGTTACAAGCACTGTGTCTCCCCATCTACTGAGGGTTTTCCTCTTTTTCACTGCCTTTCTATTCCCTACAAAAAAATTACATACTGCAACTTATTGAAGATACCTTATATTTTTTGAGAGAAAAACACAAACAGAAATAAAAATTGGAAATAATCATAGTAAAATATAACTC
>NW_006399849.1:8423274-8427787 GCF_000299155.1 Elephantulus edwardii | reverse complement strand
CAACCTCTGAAGATCTGCTGAAGCATCAGCTATGAGTCAAATCTGACTTGACAGTTGGTGGTGGTGTTATGTGCCGTCCAGTCACCTGTGACTTGACAGTGCTTAACAAAAACATCTAGTATGTTAAGGAGTGCTGGTGTTGCAGTGGTTAAACAGGCAGCTGAAAACAGAAAGATCCTACTGAAACTTAGTAGTTACTCTGTGAAAGAAGACGTAGCAACTGAATCTGTGAACAGTACAGCCTTGGAATCTCTATGGAGCAGTTCCATTCCACCCTCTATGGTCACTGAAAACTAGAATCCTCTGGGTGACAATGGGTTTGAGTGTTGATATATTACACTGTATTTTCTATGTCAATAAAGCAAACCAGCTGTTACATGACTGATATAAAGCATGTCTCACTCCTAGTTCATACGTAAAGCCATAAAATATATCAGGACAATTATAATTCTAAATGTAGCATTAACCACACCATGCTCACTTGAGATAAATTCTTTTGATGTATCTAGAAACCCAGAAGCTTATGATTTTATAACTTCCTTCCCTAGATAAATAGTTATAACATCTTAGGATATTTAATTAGCATTGGCGTTTCAACTAATATTGAACAAGAAAACTAGGATGGCTATATTTAAACTCTTATCTTCAAAACAGTTTCACCACCATTCTGCAGGATATTTTAAAAATAATGAGATCTACTAGTCTCATAACTTATTTCAATTTCATGAAAGGAAACCTTATATTCATTCATTTTCCTGCAGATTTATTTTTCCAGTTGTGTCCACTTAAACTGAAGGAAATCAATTTTACTTGAAACACGGTTTCCACATTTCTATTTCAAACATTCCTCTTTGATCCCAGGATGAAATCATGTTGCTGTTTAATATAGCCATGTACCTCAAAGTTGAAATTGCAAGTAACTGATTATGAGTCAGGCTCTGTAAAAGATTAGTGATTAGAGAAACCATAACCTGCCCAGATACATTTCTTTCCATCTCATTTACCAGATGGTTCCTGTGTCATTGATTGTCATTAGTAATTTTTACCACCATAGTTATCTATATGTGGTTTTAACAAGAAGATAAAGTTTAAAAAAAAATGAGACAAAACATACAATGCCTAGTAGAAATGAAATTAGTTTCTGTGTTGGGATTCATTTTTCTGCTACTTTGCTCCAATGAACCTTATAAATAAAAATATGTACAAAATATTGAAAATGATATTCCTTATCACCATATCCTACACATTAGAGGAAAGTGAATTGAAATCAGAAGTCTAGCCACATAGGAGTTGGGCCTTCCTAGATAGATATCAGTCATTATAAACTCCTAAGAGAATATTTCATAGGACAAATACATTCTGTTTCTTCTAGGCCATAACACATGGGTCCAATGCTTGACTGACACAGTTACAGGTAAACGAATGAATTGCTGGTAGTCACTGTCTCTTTGTACCTTATCTTTGACAAGGAACGCTCTTTAAAAAAGAAAGACGTTTGTGTTCCAAACAACGTAGGAGAAATTGAAGGACTCCCCTCAGTTGAATTGAAAATATAAAACTTTATTTCAAGAACTATAATTTATTCTATTCACCTCAGGTTTTCTTCTTCACTGAACTGAATTTCTATATCATTTCTGGATGTATAATACTTTTTCTCATTATATCTTTAAAATAAGTTTATTAAAGCTTACCCTTTGGCAATGATCTCAAGATGATATTTTTTTTTTTCATTTTAAAAATTTCACTCTAATGCATCCAATATGTTAGAGCTTCTTTCCTTGCCAGATAGGTTCTCCATCAGAGACAGGGTAGGAGGAAGAAGCTCTATAGCTTTTATAAAGAGTCGTACTCAGTATAAAGGACTGAAAACAGGCTCTCTTCCAAAATCAAAACCGCTATTGCAAATTAAAGAAAGCACAAGTTGAAATCTAGCTTAAAATATTTCAGTTCTGTAGAACCAGTCCTTAGAGAAGGACATCATGCTTGGAAGAATGGGAGAACAGTGCAAGGAGGAAGGCCCTGGATGAGATGGATTGACTCAGAGACTGGGGTAATGGTGATGGGTGTGTCAGAGACAAGGAGGTTGCTTCAAGATAGAGCAGCATTCAGGGCTATCTTGCATAGGGTCGCTATCGGCAAGTGACTCAATGCACAAAGCAACAACAACAGCAGCAAGAGCATTGTTAAAGAAGGAGATTGCAGAAAAAGTCAGCTGCAGATCACTCCTTATCTGATTTATACTTTATCAGTTCCCGAAGCTCTGGTGACATAGTCACCACAAACGTTGTGCTGCTACCCCAAGGCAGTGCCTCTCTGGAAATTTGAATCCACTTCATTTCCATGAGGGAAAAATGGACCTTCTCCTTCCATGCAGTTTATCACCTCAGAAACCCACTGAAGGATCAGCTGTGAGCGAATTCTGACTTCATGGCAGTGAACCTACATGCCTTATCTGGAGATGGAATGTCTACACTGTAAAGTTAGTTAGTTGACAACCTGGTTTACTTCTGGGCCATAAACTTCTCCCTCTACTTGGAAAATTTTCTTTCTAAGTGAGACACTGGAGCCTTATTATCCCTTTTACTCAAATATTGTGAACTGTGGTGTCCATGAGGAATACTGAATATAACGAGCCATGCCAAAGAACAATCCTATCTGACCGGAGGAAGCACAGCCAGAATTCTCCTCAGAAGCAAAGATTATGAGACCTTGTCTCACATGTTGTTGTTGTTGTTGATTGCCGTCGAGTTGAGCACGACCCATAGGGACCCTATGAACAAAAGGCCTGAAGCCTTTCTGTAACTATCAACATTTTTCAAAGTTCATAGGGTTTCCAGAGGCGTGTTGTTTAGGAAGTGGATACCACTCCTGCTTCCAAACCTGTCTTAAACTGGGAGCTCCACCAAACACTGTCTACCATGGATTAGGCGTATTTTCAAGAGAGGACATTCCCTGAAGAATGATGCTTAATGAAGTATTGTTGTTATTATTAGGTGCCATTGAGTTAAGTATGACTCATAGCAACCCCATGAATGACAGATCTAAACCCTGTGCTATCTTCACAATCTCTGACATACTCAAGCCCATTATGGAAGTCACTGTCAATTCACCTGGCTGAGGGTCTTCCTCTCCTACACTGTCCCGCCATCTTTGTAAGTATGATGTCCCTCTCTAAACTATAACCTCTCATAGCAACATGTCTGAAGTATGGGAGATGAAGCCTTAGCATCCTTGCCTCCAAGGAGCACTTTAGCTGCACCTTCTCCAAGACATATGTGTTTGTTTGTTTTGGCAGTCCATGGGGAGGATATTCAATATTCTTCTCCAACATCACAGTTGACCTATTGTGAAGTATGTTGTTGTTGTTGTTGCATGCCGTCAAGTTGCCTGCAACTCATAGCAACCCTATGTACAACAGTCCTAAATCCTGCTCTATCCTGTGTCAATCTTATTGTCTCTGACACATCTACTCTCATTACCCCAGTCACCGAATCAACCTACCCCATCAATAGTCTTCCTCTCTTGCGCTGTCCCTCCACCCTCATGAGCATGACGTCCCTCTCCAAGGACTGGTTACTTGTTGCAACATGTATGTCAGACAAAACTTCAGAATTCTTGCCTCCAAGGAGCAGCCTGGTCTCACTCTCTCTAGGATGAACCTATGTTCTCCTGACAGTCCATGATATATTCAATATTCTTCTCTGGCATCATAGTTAAAGGCATTGATTCTCCTTCCATCATCCTTAGTCATTGTCCAGCTTTCTGATGCATAACAAGTAATTGCAAAGTGCAAATTGCAGGTGCACCTTAGTCTCCAGACTGACATTGTTGCTCTTCAGTACTTTGTAGATGTCTCTGACAACAGACTTTCCCAATACAATTCATCTCTTAATGTCATGGCTACTGGTACCAAGCGTGTTGACTGTGGAGCCAAGCAAACTAAAGCTGTTAGCAGTACAAGGTTCATTAAAGAGGAAGGCCTTTAAAGAGATGTGTTGACCAGCAGAGTCTGAAAGTATGTGAAGAAAGTTTGGCTTTTGTCTGTACTGCTTATCTACTAATTTATTTAACTTCTCTGGTGTTATTGTTCACCTTTTGCCTGCCTGCCCATTCAGCTCTAGCCTTGAAGTATGTCTAAAGAAAATCTCAGTTCAACTTGACTTTGTCAGATCAGTAGCCATGGTCTTTCCTATGATATTGAGTTCTTTTCCACATTTCCCTTCCGTTCTATTCAGAACTTCCTTTTGTGATCCCTTCCAGAGAGGTAGACAGAAGTAGCAGAAGACTGTCAGCTCTAGCCTCAGGGTCCTAGAGGCTGGAGTACAAATGACTCATCATTTTCTGGCATAGTTGATTTACCTCTTCTTTGCTCCAGACAGAAAAAAAAGTTCAATAGTTGCAACTTAGTTGAGTGCACACACACTTTTAAGAATCAAATTGCTACTCACCAAAGTGGAATGCAGAACATTGTCTTTCTGAACTGTGTTATTCATGGTGCCACTGTTGTAGAATG
>NW_006399849.1:8419647-8422314 GCF_000299155.1 Elephantulus edwardii | reverse complement strand
GCTCCGGATGTTCATTTTTCTGAGTATCATAATTCAATATTCTAGGGCAACACCACAATTCAAAGACAACAATTCTTCCTCAGGAGAAGATTTCAAAGGACAGCTCAGGAAGACAAAGCAAAGTATTATAATGAAATATGCACGGAGCTGGAGTCAGAATATCAAGATGGATGAACTCACACTGCATCTCTTAAGCTGAAGGAACTGAAGAACAAGTTCAAGCCTCAAACTGTAATATTTAAAAATGCTAAAAATGTTGAATAACCCAGGAAGCTTACAAAGAAGATAGAAGTAGTACACAGAGGCACTACCTCAGAAAGAATTGGCTGACACAGAAGAATTTCAAAACAACATATGGTTGAGAGGTAATGGTGATAAAAGAAAAAGTTCAAACTGTTCTGAAAGAATTGGCAAAAAACAAGGCTCCAGGAGCTGAAGGAAAACTAACTGACATATTTAAATAAACAGATGCTTCCCTGGAACTGCTCATCAGGTTATGTCAAGAAATCTGGAGGACAAATACCTGGCCAATTGACAGGAAGAGATCTGTAGTTATTCCCTTAAAAAAAAATAATAACCAGACAGAGTGTGGAAATTATTGAATGATATAACCAATATTACATGCAAACAAAATCTTGCTGAAGATGATGTAGAAATGACTGGAGCAGTACATCACTAGCAAACTGCCAGATATGCAGGCTGGATTTAGAAGAGGCCATGGCACTATAAATATTATATATTTATGTAATGTTCTGCCAACATTAGATGGATCTTGGCAGAAAGCAGAGAGTTCCAGAGAAATGTCTATCTGTGTTTCGTTGACTATGTGAAGGCATTTTACTGTGTGGATCACAACAAATGTGGCTAACCTTGAGAACAGTTGGGCTCCCAGTGCACTTAACTGTGCTCATGTCAAAACTTATTTGGATGAAGAAGCATTTGTCAGAACAGAGCAAAAAACATTGCATGGTACAGTATCAGGAAAGGTGTATGTCATGGAAGCATCCTATCTCTACACCTCTTCAATCTATATGCAGAACAGATCATTCAGGAGGCTGGACTTTATGAGGAGAAATGTGGCATGAGGATCAGAAGAGGACTCATCAACAACCTGTGTGGTTATGCGGATGACACATCCTTGCTTACTGAAACTAAGGAGGACACGTGTTTGCTGGTAGAAGGACAAGGACTGTAGTCTTCAATATGGATTGAAGTTCACCATCAAGGAAACAAAAATTGTTACCACTGTACCAATTGGCAGCTTAGTGACAGAGGGAGAAGAGATTAGGTTGCTAACAGTCACAACTCACTCAGTTCCACAATCAACATTCTTGGCACAAGCAGTTAGGAAAATCAAAAGATTAATTGCATTGGAAAATTCTGCTGTCAGAGACCTCTCTAGAGTACTGCAGAGCAATGCTGTCAGTCTGGAAACTAAGGTGCACTTGATCCAGGACATAGTCTTTGCAATTACTTGCTATGCATCTAAAAGCAGGATAATAACTAAGGATAATATAAGGTAGATTGATGTCTTTGAGTTGTGGTGCTGGAGAAGAGTGTTGAACATACTGTGGACTGCCAGGAGAACAAACAGGTCTGTCCTGGAGAGAGTGAAACCAGATTGCTCCCTGGAGGCAAGGATTTTGAACCTCCACCTCACATATTTTGGGCAGATGGCAAGGAGGGACCAGTCCTTGGAGAGGAACATCATGCTTGGAAGGATGGAGGGAGGACATAGGAGAGGAAGAACCAGGGTGAAATGGATAGACTCAGTGACTGGAGAAATCAAATTAGGTCTGTCGAAAATGAGGAGACTGGCTCAAGATGGGGCAGGGCTCAGAGGTAATGTTCACAGGGTCGCTAGGAGTTGCTGGTGACTTGACGGCACATAACAACAACAACAATAACAAACGTTCATATACATATAAAAATATCCTGCTTTGAATCAAGTGAATGTGAGTCCTCAAAGTAACATTTTAATCTTAATAGATTCGATTATAACTTTTATTGTTAACTTTGTTTTACAGCTGAGTCAAATAAGAATTCACTGTATCTTATCCATGATTACTCTGTGAACTGTTAGGGCCAGCTGCTTTGATCTTGATCTGTATTAAAAATTTCCAAAATTTTATTTCTACTGCATGATATATCTGCTCATCTTTTTTGTCTTGTTTTCCTCACATAGTATTTCTTAATTATTACTATAATTTTTTTATTTGAAACAAACAAAAATTATTTACTAAGTTTTTTTCAGGTCAACAATATCTTCCCCAAGCACATTGGACCTCTTAAAAATTTTGCAGTTTTTTAAAAGTTGCCTTAATTTGCATGCTTATATTCAGGTCAAATGACGTGAATATCATTGCTATACATGAACACATTCATAAAAGCTCACTTGCAGCAATATTTAAGTTCACTTTGTGAATGATTGTATTCAGATATAACACTACTATTGACTACTTTGCTCTTATTTAAAAAATTAAAACCTAATGGATTTAAAATTAATATATGAATATATGAATATATAAATATAAATATGTCACTCGTGGCACCAGCAGTCAGGAAATCAAAAAACGTATCGCGATGGGAAAGTCTGCTGTTAGAGACCTCTCTAAAGTACTCAGGAGCAATGGTGTCTCTCTGGAGACTAAGGTGCCCCTGATACAG
>NW_006399849.1:8413308-8419132 GCF_000299155.1 Elephantulus edwardii | reverse complement strand
TGTGATTTGACTTTTTTATTTAATTAATTTTTTTAATTATCTAGGTTTGAAAGGTAAGTTCAGGGGAAGATTTAACTGTTTCAACTGCAGTTATGTTACTTAGATAAAATGAGAAAGCCTAATGTTTCTCTTGTGTCTAACTCAGTCAATTGCCCTTCCCTGTGACTAATCCACACTGAGGACATTCTTTAACATTTAATCTTTAGTCTCTCTCTAATGAAACTATTAGCCTTATCAACCTGAAAGTGAATGTAAATATAGAGGTTTATTACTAAAAAACACATAGAAGTCAGACCCATGTATGGATGGCGAAACTTGCTGCTATAAAACTTCAGCTTCACCATCTAAATTTACTTTGCCTCACCTCTCGTGATTACATTATTATTAATATCAATAGGTAAAAGAAATTAAGAGATCAGTCAAAAGAGCACATGCAAGTCAGACAGTTCAGAATCAGTACATTAAGTCTTCTAAAGTGTTTATAAAAGGGAATATGGTGATAGATTGTACTGTTGTTGCTATGTACCACTGAGTCGGAACCTACTTATAGCTGATCCTCTACTGGGTTTTCAGAGGCTGTAAATTGTGTGGAAGAAGATTGTCCATCTTTCACATACCAGTTGGTGTATTTGAACTGCATGCCTTTAGGATGGTAGCACAACTCCTTACCACTAAGCTGCCAGAATTCCTAGTGCATTTGTATTTGGGTTAACAATGCAAGTAAATTGGAAATGATGTTTTGTTCTTAGTCTGCTAAACTTTTAAATTTGTCTTTATCCTAAACTTAATCACAGTTCTAACTTAAAAGGATTTTTAAAATCAGTAAACCAGTAACAATAACAACAACAAAAGACTCTGAAGAAGGAATCTATGTTTTCTCCCAAATCAATGTAATGAAACCAACTTTCATATTTAATCTATCAGCATATGAAAATGAGCAGGTCTTCAAAAAGTTCCACACAGATCTAAGACAAAAGTTCACTTCAAAGAAAAAAAAAAGAAAAGTTTACTTCCAAATATCTATAAAAATTAAGTGAGTGATTTCTCTAGATCTTTGGAGGACAATGGCATAAATTATCCTTTCTTTTTTAAAGAAAAAATTTATTAATTTTAATGAACATTTACAGAGATTTTGGATTTCCATTTATTCATTGTTCTCTACCCCCACCCCCAGTTCGCTCCTCTCTTAAAAAAGCAAAAGATAAACTCCCCCCAATCTCCCCGAATACACTCCACTATGCAACCTTAATTCTGGATTTCTGTGATACTCATAATACCTTATCATATATTGCTTTTAAACTCTTCTCTCCCTCTTCTATTTCAATTCAGTATACATAATCTATCCAGTTTTTCTCAGTCTTACCCGAGCCCTGATGTCAGTCCCATTCTACAACAGTGGCACTATGCAATATTTGTCTTTTTGTGACTGAGATATTTTACTCAGCATAATGTCCTCAGGGTCACCCATTTTGAATAATATTGCATGAGTTCCTTGTTTTTCAATGCAGTGTAGTATTCCATTGTGTGAATATACCACAGCTTCTCTATCCATTCATTTGTTGATGGGCACTTAGGTTGTTTCCAACTCCTTGCTATTGTGAACAAAGCCGTGATAAACATGGGTGTGCATATATCTGCTTGGATGTCAGTTATGTTCTTTTTGTGGTATATTCCCAGTAGTGGAATTGCTGGGTCAAATGGTATCTCTATTTGCAACTTTTTGAGAAAGCTCCATACCGCCTTCCACAGTGGTTGCACCATTTTACACTCCCACCAACAGTGAATAAGGTTTCCAGTTTCTCCACAACCTCACCAGCATTTGTTGCTTGCTGTTCAGTTAAATTACCCTTTCTAAAGGAGGTTGACGCTTCTCAGTTTCAGCTAATTGCCTGAATGTAGAAAAGCAAAGCAAATGTTACCTGATGTTGTGATTTTTCAAAATAAGATGGAAATTTAAAATATTTCCCAAAGCTACTGAGTGAAATAGATATTGAAAGCAATCCTGAATTTCTGAACAGAGTATGAAAGAATAAAGAACAAGATGTAACACTGACTGGAAAAACCCTGAAACCAATTGAAAATAGTAAAGAAAAAGACGGGAGCAGAGGGTCCCTAGCAGTCAGGCCAGCCCTGTGTAACCATTTTGAAACGAAGATGGCAGTAAGCCCAGAACACAGAGGGAAATTCCGTGTACTAAGGGAGCTCTGGTGGCTTAGTGGTAAGGAGATGCTCTGCCAAGCCAAAGGCACACAAGGTTCGAATTCACCAGCTGCTCTGCAGGAGAAAGGTGAGCAAACGACTCTCATGTGACTAATTGTTTCTGAAAACCCCACTGGAGGCTTTTCAGCTATAAGTTGACTCTAGCTCAACATACTTCACATAACAAAACCCAGTAGTAACATATAGTATAATTTTATAGTGTACTCAGAGTACTATAAAGGTCCACTTACTGGCTCCAATGGATGCGGCGAGCCCATTCACTCATCTGATGATCAGAAGGGTATGCTTCCCTCATCTCACCCTCCTGGTGACTAGTAGCACAAACTTATCCATCTGTGCAGGCTCAAATGCCAGAAATAAAGTATAAGCCCTCTGTTTTCTCACCCCCACTGGCTCCAGCTACTGCCCATCATTCCACCAAATAGTGGCACACCTCATTCCACTCCAGGTATGTACAAGAAGTGTGTATATCTGCTCATCATTCACACATCTACCCCCATTTGGAAATAGATGGTGGCCAGGCCTGATGAACTAACCATACCTGCCGCATCTGTCCCCCTTCTCACTCAGCAAGTACCACAGCCTGCCCCTGCACTGCTCACTGGAATCATGACAGACAGCAGCCAGGCAAATACCCACCCAATTTGTCTCCACCCTCCTTCTAAGCCAGGTAACATAGGCATCATCTCACATACATACCGCTCAGAGAGAGATGGCGTGTGCTCCAGTGCAGCAAGACTAGAGTCAGAGGAGTATCCCCATCTCATCTGTCGTTACACACCAACGAAAAACAACAAAAAATTAGGACACAGAAAGCAAACACATAATGGGTAAATATAACAACATTTTAATATTTTGGAAGCAACACAATATAAATGATCTAAAGAAGTTGAACAAATGGCTCCAGCAACAGATGAAAATAAAGAACCAAAAATTTTCCATGAGTAAAAATGGAAATGGAACTATATGATAAGAAATTCAAAGACATATATATGATCCTTCAAGAAAGACATGAAGAACTGACAAATATTAAGGAAAACACAAATATTTCTCTAGAAGAACACAGAAAAACAATAAAAAAAGACATAGTAAATCATTAAAAACCATGCAGAAATAGCATCTAAAAAATCCAGAAGAATAATATTAAAATCAAAGAAATGATAACACATTAGGAGGGCAAAGCAGTAGAATTACATCAATAGAAATCAGAACTACACAGGACAAATTGCCTGATATCAATCTGTTGGAGGAATAATTTGGAAAAGAAAGAAAGAAGAATTAATAAAGTCTTAGGATTATGTGAGAAAATATAAAAAAAACCAATTTGCACATGAGGATCAGAATTTCAGAATTGGAAGACTGCAAAAAAAAGTAAAACAAAAAAAAATTGCTGGCAGAAAACTTTTTACCAGGACAAGAAAGAAGGTAACCATGCAATAAATAAACAAGCCTCAAATACAAAAGATTATTGAAGACTATCACAACAGCACGCCATAATCAAACTCTGTAAAGCCACATAAAATCCTGAAAGAAAAAGAAATTGCCATTATAAGTATATTTCCAACAAAATTTCCCCTCAAATATGATGGGAAAATTGAGAAATTTCCAGATTAACGGAAATTGAAAAACAAAAAACTAGGGATATCTTAAAATAACTACCAAAAGTTTTGCTTCAGGACAGAAAACAACAATTTCAGACAACAACCTGAGATTGAGATACAACAAGAAGAACTATTTGAAGTGAATGGATGATTAGACATTGTGTTAACGGCAATTGAAACAAGTTAGACATTAAAAAAGGAATGGGGGAAGGAGAAGGGAGGAAAATGAGTATCCATGAAAGAATGAAATGAATGAAAATGAATTAATGTAATTCCTTTCTGAAAAGATACAACATCATCCAGAAACCAACACAGAAAAAGGATTTACAATACAGCTACAATACTTAAACTGAAGACCTGGAGATGCCAGTCTATAAATGGTGAAAACTTCAAATAAAAGATGGAATAAATGGTGTCCTGTGCAGAACTCCTGTCTGGAGAGAAAGTTAAGTCATTAGCTAGACAAAAACAGGCAGTTGTAGGTGTTGTTGTTGTTGTTACGTACCATCAAGTTGCTTGCGACTCAAAGCAACCCTATGTACAAGAGCCCTAAACATCGTTCTATCCTGTTCCAACCTCACCATCTCAAATGTTCATTCCCACCACTCCACTCACAGAATTGATCCCTCTCATCGAGGGTCTTTCTCTCCTACACCGTCCCTCCACTCTCCCAAACATGATGTCCCTCTCCAAGGACCAGTCCCTCCTTGCAACATGCCCAAAGTATGTCAGATGAAGCTTCAGAATCCTTGACTCCAAGGAGCATTCTGGCTTCGCCTTCTCCAGGGCAAACCTGTTTGTTCTCCTAGCAGTCCATGGTATATTCAACACTCTTCTCCAGCACCACAGCTCAAAGGCATCAGTTCTCTCTCTATCATCCCTATTCATTATCCAACTCTCGGATCCATAGCATGTAATTGTTAAGACTATAGCCTGGATCGGGCACACCTTAATCTCCAGCCTGACATCGTTGCTCTTCAGTTTTAGGTGTAGAAAGATAAAAGTAAATTTCAGGTTATTCACAATTATAATTCATAAACTGTTAGCAAAACAAACAAACAAACAAATCAAGAAAAACATAAAATCTCAGTAACAAAAAAATCACCAACAATAAAAAGGGAAAGGCTTCTAAAAATAAACAGAACTCATTGTACCAAAAGGAATTGGTGGACACAAAAGAATTACATGAAACAACATATAAGCAACACTCCCTTACCAATTCCGAACCATGCAGTGCTCTCCTGCTCCCTTTGCACAACAGCCTCCTGCTCCAGGTATAGGTTCCTCTGAGCACAATCAAGTGCTCTGGGATTCCCATTCTTCTGAATGTCAGCCACAACTTGTCATGATCCACACAGTCAAACACCTTTGCATAGACAATAAAACACAAATAGAATTTCTTCTGGTATTCCTTACTTCCAGCCAGGATCATTCTGACATCAACAATGTTATTCCTGGTGCCACAGCCTCTTCTAAATCCTGCTTGAACTTCTGGAAATTCCCTATCTATGTACTGTTCCAGCTGTTTTTGAACGATCTTCAATAGTATTCTGCTAACATGTGATATGAATGATATTGTTCAATAATTTCCACATTCAGTTGGATCACCCTTCCTGGAATAGGAACAAATATAGACATCTTCCAATCCATTGGCCAGGCAACTATCCTCCAAATTTCCTGGCATAGATTGGTGAGTACATCCAAGGCTACATCTATCTGTTAATTGAAACAAGTCAATTAGCATCCCATCAATGCCAGGGGCCTTATTTTTTGGCAATGCCTTCAATACAGCTTCCACTTCCTCTTTCATTACCATTGGCTCTTGTTCATATGGTACTTCCTAAAATTTTTCAATGTCAATCAATTTTTTCTGGTACAATGACTCTATGTATTCCGTCCATCGTCTTTTGATGCTTTCTGTTCATTCAATGCATTGCCCATAATGTCATTCAGCGTTGCGACACGAGGCCTTAATTTGGTTTTTCAGTTCTTTGAGCTTGAAA
>NW_006399849.1:8411244-8412588 GCF_000299155.1 Elephantulus edwardii | reverse complement strand
TGTATACTGCATTGAAACAGATGAGGGAGAAAACTGTTTAAAACGGATATGTGATTAGGTATTTTCGTCGTGACAGGAGTCCAGAGTTCTTGCCTTTTTATTCTCTGATTCCAGCTTATTCCAAGCACATTCTATTATAATACTTTGTTTTGTCCTCCTGAGCTGCCCTTTAAAACTGTCTGTTCAGCTCTTTTACTTCACGTTTTCTTTTGGACTTGGCTTCCGAATGTTCCAGTGCAATCTTTAGATTCTCTACTGACATCTGGTTTGGTTTTTTTTCCTTTCTCCTCTTTTTTGTAATGACTTTTTGCTTTCTTCACAGATGATATTCCTGATATCATTCCACAACTCATCTGGTCTTCTATCATTGGTGTTCAATGCCTCAAATCTATTGTTAAGATGATCATGAAATTCTTATGGAATTGATTCAAGATCATATCTTGATGCCTGTGGACTTATTTTTACTTTCTTTAGCCTCACTTTGAACTTTCACATGAGTCATTGATGATCTAACCCACAATCTGCCCCCGGTCTAGTTTTGACTGCTGATATTGAGCTTCTCCAAAGATTTCTTTCACAAATATAGTCAATCTGATTCCTATGCAGCCCATTGGGTGAAAACCACACGTAAAGTCATCTTTTGTGTCTATTATAAAAAAAGTATTTACAACGAATAAAATCACTGTAAATACAATATTCAGTCATTCTATTTCCAGCCTCATTTCTTACCAAGCCCATATTTTCCAACTACTGTTTCTTCTTCATTGTTTCCTACTTTTGCATTCCAGTCACCAATTATCATTAGCACATCCTGATTGCATATTTGGTCTATTTCAGACTGCAAAATTTGGTAAAAATTCTCATTTTCTTCCTCTTTGGCACTAGATGTAGGAGCATGTACTTGAATGACAGCGGTGTTAGTGGGTCTTCCCCGTATGTGTAGGAATATTATTGCATCGCTCATAACAGCATAGAAATTGAAATGAACTTTTTTTACTATGAATGCAGCACTGTTTTTCTGTTTTTCATTCCCTGGATAGTATATCATATGTATTTGATTCAAAATGGCCATAGCTGGTCCATCGCATCTCATAAATGCTTGTTGTTGTTGTTATGTGCTGTTGAGTTGCTTGCGACTCATAGCAACATTAATGGTTAGTATGTACTTGGACCAAGAGGCAGTAGTCAGAACAGAGCAGGGTAACACTGCATGGTTCAAAATTGGGAAGGGTGTACGCTAGGGATGCATCCTGTCTCCATATCTTTTCAACATGTATGCAGAGCAGATTATCCGAGAAGCTGGGCTCTATGAGGAGAATTGTGGCATCAGGATTGGTGGAAGAT
>NW_006399849.1:8392478-8410559 GCF_000299155.1 Elephantulus edwardii | reverse complement strand
GGTGACTGGGGTAATCGGGATGGGTGTGTCAGAGGCAGTGCGGATGGCGCAGGACAGAGCAGGGTTTAGGGCTGTTGTGCATAGGGTCGCTATGAGTCGAAAACGACTCGATGGCACATAACACAACAACATGTCAATATTCATGCATTCCATTTCATTTTAACAATATCCACTTTTTCAACATTCAAGCTATGAATATTCCATATACCAATTGTTAAATGATGTTTGTTATTGATTTTAATCATTTATACTAACTTCCAATCTGGGTTCTACCACTGCACTACTATAAATATCCTCTTTGTGTAGTGTTCATAGAGTTTTCAAAAACCTTTTATTTAGGAAGTAGATGGCCCATCCTGTTTCCTAACAACATTGATTATGACATTGAATATAAGTAGATTAAATGCACCAGTCAACAGACTAAAACTACAGAATCAATAGGAAAACTTGAGCCTATTGTAGGCTATCCACTATCTGTAGTAGATATATCTTTAATGTAAATATGAAAATAAGCTAAAACTATACAGGTCTAAAACATATATTAAGCAAACAACAGCTTCAAAAAGAGCCATAACGATGTTCCTTCATTATTAATCTATGATAAAATAGACTTTAAGGCAAAGACTAAAATATGTGACAGTCAAAGACATTACAGTAAAAGACCAGGTCAACAAGAAGTTATAACCATAATAAATATATATGTATTCAACAGAAAAACTCTAAAACACATGAAACAAATATTAACAGAATTAAAAAGAGAGAATAGACAACTTCACAATAATAGCATGAGACTTTAACATCTTATTTTCTTTTTTTTAAATTTTTTATTATTTCGTGTGCGCGTGCCGTCAAATCAGATCTGACTGGTACAGGAGGATATTGCGCCTCCTTCTCCGGCAGAGCCAGCATCTGGTGGATTCGAACCGTGTTCCTCTGGGATTGCAGTGCAGCGTCTTGCCACTAGGCCACCAGAGCTCCCAAACATCTTATTTTCATTAAACCCAAAACAAGAAGAAAGAAATTCAATGTGGATATAGACATAAATATTGCATTCAATTAATCTGATCTCAGAAATGTGTTCTCAACCCTCCATTCAGTACTATAGATGTAAAGAAAATATATCCCCCTTTCTTTAGCAATTCTTTCTTATGTTTTTGAAAGAATTAATAAAATAAAACACTAGAAAATTATTGTTGTTGTTGTTGTGTACCACTGAGATGAAATCAAATCATAGCTGACTCTCCAGGTTTCCACAACCTACATAAGAAAAAGGGAGGTATTTGTCCATCTTTCTTCCTCAAAGCAGTTGGTTGATTTGAACTGCATTTCTTTGATTTGACAGCATGACTCCTTATCCACTAGGCCACCAAAAGGGGAGAAAATGAGTAAAGCTAAATAATACCAATAAGAAATAAAATGGGTGTAATCAAAACAGAACCAAATGAAATAATAATAATAATAATAATAATACAATAATGAACTGCACTCCAACAATTTTCAAAACCCTCAAGAAGTGGACAAATATCTATATATACACTACAAATGTAAACCAATATATATTGGGGTAGATAATGTGAATGGACACAAAGCAAAAAAAGGAATTGAAAAGATTATTTTTTTAAAAAAAGTTCTAGCAACAACAAAAAAGTCCTAGTTCAGATAATTTGAGTAAAGAATTAGATCAAATAATAAGAGAAAAGCCAACAAAATTAATTTTACTCAAACCAAATGTATGGTATTCGATTCTGAATATAAGAATGTTGAAAAGGAGATAATACTCCTAATTGGAGATCAGAAAATCTAGATCATAACCAGCTACTACTATTAACTATGATTAGTATCAAGATAGCTGTTGTTGTTGTTATGTGCTATTGAGTTGCTTGTGACTCATAGCAACCCTATGTACAACTGCCCTGAACTCTGCTCTATTCTGTGCCAACCTTACAATCTCTGATATATCTACCCTCAATACCCTAGTCACTGTATCAATCCATCTCATTGAGGGTCTTTTTCATATAAGCACAATCAAGTGTCTTGGGATTCCCATTCTTCTTCTCAGAGTTAGACACAGTTTGTTCCACAGTCAAATGTGTCAAAATTTGACCTTGAGTCTATCCCACTGAATTTCAAAACCATCTCAGAACAGGTCTGAGGGCTTGAATACCAATGAGTGTAGAGCAGATGAGCTGTGGAAGGATATCAAAACTATAATCTATGAAGAAATCAAATGGTCATTACAAATACAGAGGAGAAAGAAATGTCAGACAAGACTTTGACTCTCAAGCACAGAGAAGTCAAAGAAAAGGAAAGAAATCAAGTAATTAAAGAGCTGAACAGAAAATTTCAAAGGTCAGCACAGGAAGATAAAGTATTATAATGACATATGCAAAGAGCTGGAATCAGAAAATCCAAAATGTCAAACTTGTTCAGCATTTCTTAAGCTGAACGAACTGAAGTACAAATTCAAGCCTCAAGTTGCAATACTTAAAGATGCTTTGGACAGAATATTAAATTACTCAGGAAGCATTAAAAGAAGATGGAAAGAGTATATAGAGTCATTGTACCAAAAGGAATTGGCTGACACAGAAAAATTTCATGAAACGACGTTTAAACAAGAGTCTGTGATGATGAAGGAAGAAGTTCAAGCTGCTCTGAAAGAATTAGCAAAAAACAAGGCCCCAGGAATTGATGGTATACCAGTTGACATATTTCAACAAAAAGATGCTGCCCTGTGTGTGCTCACCACAAGAAATCTGGAGGACAACCACCCAGTTAACTGACTGGAAGAAATCCATATTTGTTCCCATTCCAAAGAAGGGTAACCCAACAAAGTGCAAAAATTATCAAACAATATCATTGCTATCACATGCAAGCAAGATTCTGCTGAAAATGATCCAAAAATTACTGGAACAACACATCAACAGAGAACTGCCAGATGTGCAGGCTGGGTTTAGAAGAGGCTGTGTGACACTAAGATATTATAGCTAATGTCAGATGGATCTTGGCTGAAAGCAGAAAGTACCAGAGGAATGTCTCTGTTTCATTGACTATACAAAGGCGTTTGACTATGTATATCATGAAAGAAGGTCCTGGAAAGAGGGTAAAACAAATGAGGTGGGCAGGGATTGAATGCCTAGATAGATTGGTCTAATAGAGATTGGTAGAACTACTGCAACTGTGGCCTTTGAAAGCTCTGAAGCCTGGATCTGAACCTATCCGTGGGGAACAAGGTTCAAGCAAGCAGGGGAATGGATGGATTAGAGAGGTGCACACTACTCAGTACAATCAACTACATGATACCAAACCAGCACTCCTCATCCGGAAACAAGTTCAGAAGGTCAGAAAGATGGTTGGATGGAGACAAGTCCCTTAAGTAAAAAAGCAGGAAAGGAAATTGCAACTAATATCATGGAACAAAAAATGTGTAAATTGTTAATGGGACACTAATTTGCTTAGTAAGATTTCACTCAAACCACAAGAAAATGTTCAACAAACAAACAAAACGTATCTGAAATCTCCATGGGAATTGTTTCAAAATATTTGAAAACATCCTATACTATGTGTCTGACTCACCCTTGGGTTTGAGTCATACCCACTGTGGCACTAGAGCTAGTCTACACAGGCTCTAGATCCCTGATGTTTAGAACTTCATGAATTATTATGCAACTTCTTTATTAAGTAGTGATTAATTTAAAAAAGTTAAATTGCATAAACTTACAGTTAAGTAAAAGTTATATTAAAAGTAAAGCTAATCTATACTCAAAATCAATCAGTATATGTTTTACATTTTGGTGTTATCTATGTTATTGACTATAGGGAACTCTGGTGGCCTCCTGGTAAGAAGCTGTGCTGCAATCCCAAAGGAACATGGTTCAAATCCACCAGGTGCTCCATGGGAGAAGGGTGAGCAATCTCCTCCTGTGGGATTTTCTACCTTTGAAAACCCACTGGGAGATCAGCTATGGGTTGATTCTGAGTTGGCCCACAAACAACAGCAATGTTATGGAAACTATTTATATCACATCTAGCCTTTCGGTGGAAATAGTATATAATGGCATGCTGTTGTGCACCTTTTTTTCAACTTCATGTTTAGAAACAGCACACTGGTAGCTTGCTATTGGCCATGGTGAGAGTACACAACAGAATTTGGCAATGGCACAAATCGTGGCTTCCTGCAACGCCAGAGAACCAATTGTTGAAGATTTCCAATACACCAACAGTTAGTTATACCATTACCTAATTCTCTGTCTGAACTCTTTCGCAGGGTTTTTAGGATTGTTGGGATTTTGCATGTCTTCGGCTCTTGAGACATTCAGTTAGACTTCTTTTATATAAGGTCTTTGACCGAGAGATTGACAGAGGCCGTAAATCCCATGGGAGGAAATTGCTCATCTTTCTCCAAGTAAACAGCCGATAGTTTCAAACCGCATACCTTGGTTGGCAGGGCAATCCCTTGCCAACTTGCCATCAGAACTCCCCACCAACCTGATATTATTTTTGTTAGGTGTTTTGTGGTAGACTATGACTCATAGTGACTAAATTGCTAGCTCACTGAAATTCTCTTCCATCACACATATATGTGACCACAACTTTAAAGATGAGTCAACTGCCATTGATTCCAAAGGAGGACGAAAGAAAAACATTCTGTATTTTGCTTCATTTAGATTGAGTGCTTGGTTTATTGCAGCACTGATTTGTTTCAGGTCTTGAAGAGGGAAATACTGCTAACTCACAGTTAGGACAAAATATCTAATCACTCCAAATCTCACAATATCACAGCTCAGTAAATTTATTCTCTGTGTCTGAGCTTGGAAGGTAAATTATTGTATGCTAATCATTGCAATCAGTTTTGTTTTGCATTTAAGTGTATTATAAACTGATCACTTGGTAAGAATACATGTTTTCTATTCAGTTGAATTCCAAATATTGATGAACCATGATATTAGGTTCCAATACTGCATGTGAGAGTTTAACTTTTTAATTTGGAATCACTGATATAATTTGGCCATTCAAAGAAAGAAATGTTTCCCATTACTGAAGTTAATAAGGCAGAACCAAGTGCTAGAACAAAGTATGAGTCTAAGTAGCTGGAGTTGAGAATATTTTGCAGATCAAGGGGTACAAAACAACAAAGGGGAAAATCCACAAGCCTCTGTTTATAGAAGAATGTATTTCAGATCTCTTTAGAAACACACTGACTCTCCCATGCATGAGATTGCTATAAAATACTAAAACTCTAAGTAACTTAAGAAGAAACATTTGGTTCCTGTATAGTAGTTATTTTCATTATATTAAAATACATACAAGGAAGCTCTAGTGCCCTGGAGGTGGGGATCTACTCTGCCAATCCAAAGGCTAGAGATTTAAATTCACCAGGTGCTCTGTGGGAGAAACAGGGGCCATCTCCTCCAGTGAGATTTAATGCTTCTGAAAACCCAGTGGAGGTTCACCTGTGAGTCAATTGTTCTGCCTGGAAAATATTCAACAATATCAATAAGTCCTGTAAGGTACAAAAGTGTGAAGGTGCTTCAAATAGCAAAGACCTAAAGCAAAAATAATGCCATCTGTGTCCCTCACTTTGGTTTGGTGTTTTCCTTTTCCTTTCCTTCTATTTTCCACTGCCCACCCTACTACCTATTTTACTAGACTTTTCAGCATGTTAATCACCTTGGGAGGGAGGTTTTGTGGTCTAATGGGAAGTAGCTGTGCTGTAATCTCTAAGGTACATAGTTTAAGGCTACCAGCTGCTCTGTGGGAAATGAATAGGCAATCTCCCTGTTAGTTACCCTACTACCTATTTTACTGGAATTCTTTGTATGTTAATTACTTCCAGAGATAAGAGGAAGAAAAGCTAACTAATTAACTGGTTGCCATTGAATTGGAAGCAACTCATAGCTGACCCTTTAGTGAGTTTCTGAGGCTGTAAATTGCATGGAGGAGATTTGCTAGAAATACTTGGTTTAGCAACACAACTCCTTACTTAGCTCCCAAAAAAAGTTGGTGGAAGAGAAAATAAAAATTAAGAAGAAAGGCGGGCTTTGCATTTGCCTGTCAATGTCTCCTCCCTTGAGATTTACAGCCTCAGAAACCAAAGATAGGCTTAACTACAAGTCACTTCCAAGTCTACAGCAGCGAGGGAGAATATTTAAACCCCTCCTCTCCCCTTCCCCCTGCTCAGTTCTTCAGTGTGAACATAGTCTTTGCAGCCATAATCCCAGATTTGTTTTGCATCTGTTTCCCAGTTCATCTAGACAGTGAAAAGGTGAAGGGATGGAAGAAGAGTAATTTTTTTTTTCTCCCTTTTCTTTCTTAATTCTCTGTGTTCAGGGGTCGTCTCAAGTCCGTGACTGCATTTACGCTGTGATTTTAACTTCTATAGGATGTAAGCCCAAGGTTTTAGTTTCTGTCAGAAGGCCTTCACTTCTGGGTTCTGGTAACATCGTTTCTCTCTGGGTCTTGCCAGACATAGGAGAGGGAGTGGCTTCCTGTGGTGTCTTGTTTGGTTTGCTTTTTGTTTGGCTTTTTTTTTTAATATTTTCTTTTATATTATATTGGTTCACTTACAAAGTTTGTATACTTTGTGTTTCACACTATTCTTCATTCACACTGTGTTTCATGCAATAATACGCATGCACTACGTTTTATAAAATGAATCATCATCAGACTTTGCCCATCATTACCCTGTCTTTTCAGGTCCCCACTGGATCCTTCCCAACTGCTTCTCCCCCTCCCTTCACCCACCAAACTGTCCAACTCTGTAGTTTTGCTGCTACCCATTCTCACCCTTCTACTCCCATCCTTTCTCCTCTTGGTTCCCTCACATGTTTTACTCGTTATCTATTTTTACAATAATGGTCTTATGCAGCATTTGTCATTATGTGACTGAGTTAGTTCACTCAGCATAATGCTCTCCAGTCTATCCCAAGTTAGGTGGTTGTTGTTGTTATGTGCTGTCAAGTCACTTGTGACTCATAGCGACCTTGTGTACAACAGCCCTAAACCCTGCTCTATCCTGTGCCAATCGCACTGACTCTGACACTCCCATCCCGATTACCCCAGTCACTGAATCAGTCCACCTCATAGAGGGCCTTCCCCTCCTGCGCTGTCCCTCCACCCTTGCAAGCATGATGTCCTTCTCCAAGGACCATCCCTCCTTACAACATGTCCAAAGTGTGCCAGACGAAGCCCCACAATCCTTGCCTCCGAGAAGTAGACTGGTTTAACCCTCTCCAGGATGAATCTGGTGTTTTTTTTTCTTGGCAGTCCATGGTACATTCAACATGCTTCTCCAGCACCACAGTCAAAAGTATCAATTCTCCTTCTATCCTCCTTGTCATTGTCCGACTCTCTGATGGATAACAAGTGATTGCAAAGACCATGGCCTGTATCAGACGCACCTTAGTCTCCAGAGATACACCATTGCTCTTCAGTAGCCTGGAGAGGTCCCTAACAGCAGACTTTCCCATCACAATACGTTTTTTGATTTCTTGGCTGCTGTTGCCAAGAGTGTTGACCATGGAGCCAAGCAGACTAAAGTTGTTAACAATCTCAATCTCTTCACCATGCATCCTGATGCTGCCAATTGGTCCAGTGGTGAGAATCTTTGTCTTTTTGACATTGAGCCTCAATCCATACTGAAGGCTGCAGTCCTTGATCCTCTTCAGCAAGCATTTCAGGTCCTCCTCAGTTTCAGCAAGCAGGGTTGTGTCATCTGCATAACGCAGATTGACAAAACCAAGTTAGGTAGGATTTTAAAAAAAAGAAAAAAATTTCTCCTGGGTTCTGTTGTTGTTGGAAATTTGGGCTGTTTCTATGTTCTTGCAATGAGCATTGTTGTACAGACCTCCATTTGTGTCTCAGTTCTAATTTCCTTTAGACATGTTGCAAGGAGGGGCTAGTCCTTGGAGCAGGATGCTTGGGAGGGTGGAGGAACAGCACAGGAAAGGAAGACCTTCTATGAGGTGGATTGATTCAGTGACTGGGGTAATTGGGGTAGTTGTGTCAGAGACAGTAAGACTGGCACAGGATAGAGCAGAGTTTAGGGCTGTTGTACACAGGGTCGCTATGAGTCACAGGTGACTCGACGGCACATAACAATAACAACAACATATTCCTATTTAGCCAAATAACTCCACTAAATATGCCTTCTATTTGAAGTATATAAAATCATGTTACTGACTGGGCCTTGACTGACAAATATGAGAAGACTGGAAGCAAGAAAGACAAGAATGAGTCAGTTATTTATTCCCTAGTGAATCAGGGTTCCTGCCATTAAGGGAGTGAAAGAGGTAGAAGAAATGCAGATCAAGAAAGGGAGTAAATGTAACATACCTTTGGTAAGCAAGTGTTTTAAGCAGGAGTGGTATCCACTTCCTGAAGAACTTGCCTCCAGAAACTCTATGAACGTCGATAAATGTCGATAGCTGTATAGGGAATTCAGTTGTTCATAGGGTCTCTATGAGTTGTACTCGACTCAAAGGCAATCAACAACAACACAACAAAGCCTTACAAATGTGAAAAATAAGGCTCAAAGAATCTACTTACTGAAGATATCATTGCTCATATGTGGAAGACATAACTTACATTATATATAGAGAGGATACAATCTTGTTTGCAGAAAGTGAGAAGGACTTGAAGTGCTTGCTGTAGAAAATCAGGAAATGAAGCCTTCACTATGAATTACATCGTAATATCAAGAAAACAAAAATCCTCACCTCTGGACCTATAGGCAACGTCATGATAGATGGAGAAGAGATGGAACCTGTCAACAACTTCACCTTTCTTGGCTCCACAATCCATACCTTTGGTATTAGCAGTGAGGAAATCCGATGTACTGCACTGGAAACGTCTGCAGTCTGAGGCCTTTCCAAATATTGAGAAGCATTGATGTCAATTTGATGACTAACATTAACTTAATTCAGGCCATGATCACAGTGAATAAGGGTGACAGAATAATTTGTGCCTTTGAACTGGGATGCTGGAGAAGAGTACTGAATATCCCATGGACAGCCAAAAGACCAAACGGATAAGTCTTGGAAAGGGTGAGGCCGGAGTGGTCCTCAAAGTCAAGGATGTCAAAACTTCATCTCACAAACTTTGGCCATGTTTTTAGGAGGAATTATTTTTTAAAGCAGGAGTGGCATCTACTCCCTAAACAACATGTCTCTATGAACTTTGATAAATGTCAATAGTTGTAGAGGGGCTTCAGGCCTTTTGTTCACAGGGTCACTGCAAGTTATACTCAACTCGACAGCAATTAATAACAACAACATTTCTTGGAAAGGAACACCATGCTTAGAAAGATGTCATGTCAGTGAACGAGAGGAAGATCCTCAGTGAGATGCATAGACACAGTGACGGTAACAAGAGCCTTAAGTGTGTGAGAAGTGATGAGGGTGACATAGGATGGAACAGCGTTCAGATCTGTTGTTCTAGGGTTGCTATGAGTCAAACTCAACTCGATGATACACAACAACAATAACAACATATTTCCCTGAATATTACCTTTTACTTTTTTTATTCTCAATGTCACTTAATGGCACCATATATTATCTTTCCTCATTTGGGTACCCCAACCAATTACCCTAAGCCCTGTTCTCTATCTTGGGTTTCATGTTAAATCAGATGCCGAGTCCTGTTAAATCAGCATTCAAAGTCCCTCCCAAATTTTCCTGCAGTTGCTCATCCATTCATCACTAGAGTGACACATAAACTGTCTAGAGCTGGCACTGGGGATACAGCAATGAACCATACAAGCCAAAGGAGTCTAACTGTATTGGTTCTTTCTCATGAATAAGGCCCATGTCCTTTCTCACGTAGGTCACATTAATCTTTTCCTGTGGAGATTATCTTTCTATTTCTCATTTCCCCACCAATAATATCTATTCTGACCCCGGAATGAATTTATGTCCCTTTCCTCCCTAAAACCTTTCAGTAGCTAATATTTTCTTTAACACATTTTCTACATGAGAACCATCCAGGGGGATGAGTGAAGGGAAGGTCAATGTGGAGTATGTGGAGAATCAGACATTCTGTGCATGGTAATTAGTGCTGTGGAAGAGAACGAAGGTGCATAAATGAGTAAGTGATTGGGGGAGGGACGGGGTGGAAACCTGAACACTATGCTTCGTAAACTTTCATCCACATAACAATATTAAAAAAGACATTGAGAGAGGGGGGAGGGAGGGGGGAAGGGAGGGAGGAAGGAAGGAAGGAAGGAAGGAAGGAAGGAAGGAAAATGCATTGGAGTGGCACACAGAATCACCACTGTCTTGTCTTTGCAGCATTTACCTACAGACTCGAGGAATTCTCTCAGATGTTACATATTCTCTGCTGAGAACACCTTGTCCCTACTTACCATCCTACTTAAGCATTACTCATCTTTGAAAGGGGCAACCATCACTCAGTAGCAGAACTCTGACTTCCCATGCAAAAGACCTACTTCAATTTCCTGTCCAGTCACCCCATGCACTGCCACGACTGTCTGCCACTGCAAGTGCGCATATTGCTATGATGCTGAACACGTTTCAGCAGAACTTCTACACTAAAACAGTCATGGAAGAAATCCTGGTGATCTGCTAGATCATGGGTAACCATGTAGAATGACATATGGCACTGTCTAGAACTGACATTGAGGATACAGCAGGGCATCTGGACCTCAACTGATCCTGGGGACAGTGCAGGAGTGGGAAGTCTTTAGTTTTGCTATACAGGGGAGAGGTGGGAAGGGGGCAACTCCACAATAGTTAACATCTTCCAAAACTAAAAAAAAAAATATATAAAAAAAATCCTTTCCTCCTCTGGATTCTATTCTCTGAGTGTGCCTCATACCTGGTGCTCCTCGCCCTGATTCCTGTTCTCCATTCCCATAACACCCAGTGCATACCTGAAGCATAGGATCATAGCACTTATCAGACTAGGAGGTAAATGTACTGTCTCTTCCACTGTGGAGTGACTTCCTGGAGGGCAGGGAGAGGTACTGGTTCACGCTCAGCCTCCGGTGTATGTCCTGAACTCAGCACACAGCACATCCTCAGTACACATAAGAATGGTTCAGCACATTGTTTTGAAACTGTGAAGTAACACTCTACCATGTTACAGCGTGAAAAGATTATTGTTTCACTATTTGCAAACTCTTATTCTTTGCTCTCCATTCATATGAAAAAATGGAGATTCTGCATTTGCACACTCAGCTAATAGACTAATTATTCCGTTTTCCTCAGCTATTACGGTAAACCACTTAATAAAGACTAAAGTTGAGTACATGGGTGGAGAAGGCCAGCCAGCGAGAGTTCATCTACGACCTGTAAAATAGCCACAACAAATTCCCCAACTTAATAAAGCATACATACCAGACCTCGAGTGTAAAACACAAGCAAGCCCTCACCGTGAACCACACTGTACCAAATTCCAAAGTAAACAAAACCCAGTGAACTGAGCTACGACCTTTCTCAGGGCCATGTTTTCCTTACAGTATGGTTAGAACTGAACAACAAAACAATTATTTGCATGTTATGCAGGTCACTGTAAGTTTGAAGTAACAGGATAGGCATCCCGTCTCAGTACTTGCCAAAGAGCAAATCCCTCTAGAAGAGAAAAGCCTTCTCAGATCTGCATGACGAATAACCTGATAGTTTATAAGCAGGACCTAAAAGTACAGCTTTGCCCCATACAACTTTTCAATGGCCATGTGCCAGGAGAAATGAACTGATTTACCAAGTCCTTCCCATGACTGGAATCCTGTGGTAGTACAGTCAGGAGCACTGGAAGTGTTTAGGCAGGTTCACACTGAGTAATACATTTAGGTGGTGCAAGCATTAGAATGGGGAGTTTTGCCCATATTAAGACAAGCCTCCTATAGCTATTGACACTTAATAACCGAGGTCTGTTTACACAGAGCACTCCAGGTTTCTGTGTCTGAGTGGCCCAGTTTGAGTTCATCTAACCTAAAGGTTGGCTTGTTCACACACACTCAAAAGTACCGTGGAAGAAAGGACTGGTTTTCGGTTAGTATGATGACTGTAGCCAAGTGAACCATGTGGGATGTAGACTGTAACACATGGGACTCCCATGAGCGGATATCCTCTTTATACAGTTTTGGGGTATTTAATTTACACAAGATTACTCCAGTTTTCAGCTCTAAATTCACCTAATTTTGGAAAATACAGTCTAGAAATTATTTTTTGGTAAAAATAAGGAAAAAGGAAAAAAGAACCCACCAAAAATCTTCAAACTCACTGCTGTCAGCTTGGTTGCAACTCTATCACCAGTCTCTGTTGGGATTCCAAAGCTGTGAATTGCCCGAGAGGAAACTGCCTACTTTTCTCCCAGGAGGCCATGGGTGGATTGGAGACACCTGAGACCCCCGGCCTTGGGGTTAACAGCACAGCTTTCTAGGGACTACACCACATCTCCCTTTGCATTTAGAAAAAGGCTTGTATTTTAGTTGTTACAAGAATGGCATTTTTATTCTATTCTCACAAGCTAGATATACCCAGAAAGTTTGTTTCTTATCAATTGTTGTTGTTGCTATGTGCTGTTGAGCCATAACTGATCCATAACGGACCCTCTAGTGAGTTTTCAGAAGCAGGAGATTGCTCATCTAAATCACATGGATGACCTAATTGCTGATCTTTCTCCTGCAGAACAGCTGGGGGATTTGAACCACATACCTTTACACTGGCAGCACATTTCCTTACCACACAGCTACCAGAGTTCCCTTATCAATTACAATTAGAAAAAATAAAGTTCTAACTTTGTACATGTGTCTCTTTACTCACATCAGGCCACACGGTGCCAAGAAACCCTTATTTGAGCTCTGTGATGCGGTGGCGTGCCATGAACACAGGAGACCAGTTTCTGCTTTTCCAGACTCTTTATTGCCAACAATTTAAAATGGTCAACATAAAAAAAAAAGTAATAAATACTGCTCTTTGGGCTGTAATAAATAAAAAGTTTATTAACAAGGAATGCACTTTTCCAGCCACAAATGTCTTGAAAAATTAACGAGGGGGGGGTGAAAAATTAGGTATGGCCATAGTTCACAGTTGGGCAGCCAAAAGCTGCTCTGATTACAGCCTTTAAACGACGTGGGCGCTTCCTCCCTTCTCCCTCCCCTTTGGGAAGTTTATTCACAGTTCTAAGTCCTCTATCTGAAATGCTCTCTACAGAGAGGAGTTAAGAGTCAATGCACAATTTTCTGAACAACCTTTGAAGCAGGTATATTGAGGAAAACAGCATCCTCGTTCATCCTTGGATTCGTCCAAAGTCAAGAACTGTATGCTTCACCCTGCTCTGGTCTCCTCAGTGAAGCGGGCCACTGAGGCCGAGTTTTCGTACCACCGCCTGTCCTTCTTCTTCAACGTGCTGTGGGTCGTTCTACTGGCTTCCTGGTAGGCCTCACAGTGGAAAAGAGGCGTCCCATAGGGTCCATTCAAAGTGTCCTTTAATTACATCTCTGTAAGAGCATGTTGAGGGCATATTCCATACGGTTTTTCAATTCTGCTGAACAGCCAGACATCAGCAGAGTCGTCAGCCTGAACGTCGTTGATATCCTGTCTTCATTGATGTATGTGAGCAGGTATTCTTCATTTTGGCTACAGATGATTATTTTTGTGTGATCATGATAGAAATTTACCTTCAAATCAGAAATACAGAAGTTAAGTCTCTCCAACAAAGTCATGAACATATTATATTCATTAAAGTAGGGTCTAAGAAGTCATGAACATATTACATTGATGAAAATAGAGTCTAATAATTACAAGGGCCAGGTGGCCATGACTTTTCAGGAAATACACCCTCGCTTTCTTGAAAGATTCATTTACCTGAAAGGTGCCATCATTGAAGAGCATCATTAAGGCTTTGTCAGACTTGAGCCACTGAAGGAGGTAGAGCCGAGGTCTTCGGATGTCAGTGACACTGGGCAGATCTCCACCCTGGAGGAGATGAAGAATGTTAGCGGATGCCAAGAAAGATTGTGCTGCACGTGCTCAGTTCTTCTAATAAATACGTCTTAAACTTTAGGGAGCATCAGAATTACTTGACTATTCAGGGCCCCACCTCCCCTGTTTAAGTCCATACTCTGATTGTGAGACTTTGCCCATTTAACTAGCTTCAAGGTAATGCAGATGCTACTGGATTATCTAGCCTACACTCCAAGCACCACTGGTCCTACAGTCTCCACACTTACATCCATGAGGTTCTCCTCCATGTAATGAGAGAAGTATTTCAGCACCGTCACTTGGCTAATGAATTGTTCAGGGGCATCTGTTGCTGGGAAAACCGAGCACTGGCCGAGCTCCGCATAATAGTGAACGGTTCTAAGAAGAGGAAGATGTGGAAGTTAGTCACCCTTGGCCAGATGGCTTCAGTCCCATGCCCAGAGGCTAACAGGATTCCATTCACTGGACATACTTACTTTTTGTCAGGCAGGAGACTCATGTGAGCACCGTTGTTGAAAAGGACGCCGACGGTGTGGTCCGAGAGCTGGTACCCAAAGCCATACTTGTTAGAGTAATCGACCCATTTGGTGACCCACTGGAATGATGTGCTCAGCTGCTCTTTGGGGATGCTGTCGGCTTCTGGCATGTTCTCCAGACATCCTCGAAGGACCCTGGCCACTGTGTCCGCAACACTGCCCATGGTGCTGTCCTCCAGGCCTGAAAGAAAAATCAGAGGAAAATGTAAATTTTGCTTGCTTTTTTTCCCCCCCATGTGGAATCAGGCTGCAAAATAAAGTGACGCCAGTTACTTGGTATTTAGCACTGGCATTTATAGTTTGGTGATTTAAAAAAAGAATGACAGCCACTTACATTCACTGCTACTGCTGCAGCTGCCAAGAGTCCCTCTGACTATCATGCGGATAGCATCCCCGATCTGCTGCTTGTTTTCCACTGCGGGTGTTCCAGATCTGGCCACTGTGGTGGCGGGTGGCTGCAGCTCCTTACAAGAGAGCAGAATCATGAGTTAGTCAAGCACCTGGAAGGCTGAGAACTGGAGGGTGAGAGCAGATTGAGGTCAACTTCTGGGAAAGCTTATCAGAAAGCAAGGAATACAGCCAGGTAAAAGATAGTGCAATAGCTCAAAGACATGCATCCCTAATCAAACAGATACAGGCCTTCAAAGGGTGGGAGAGGGGCTTTAAGGAAATAAGACATGCCTGGATCAAGGTAATCAGAACCAGGGTGATAATTAACCAAGAATGGAAATGATAGAAAGTGTTTATTCCTTAATATGCTTTCCTAACATACCTCATCTGTCCTATGTTTGCTGGGCTGTTGGGTTATTGAAGTCTTTTTCAAGTCATGTCTAAGTTTGTAAATGTCTTCATCTTCTTTAGACACTCTATCTGTAAGTCAAGGAGAAGAATTATGAGCGTTTCTCTATTTCCATCAAGGTGGGGACAGAGCTAGCCATATTTCTTCCTTTTGCATTATTAAGCAGCTTCTGAGCATCCAAGGCCAAAACCGTATTTTATCATTGCCATCAGCTGCAGTTATGCAAGAAGCAGTACACTAATGTCCAAGAAACTAAAAGCTATCAATCACAAAAAATTTCTAGTACAGATCTGTTACACAATAACAAATATCAAGGTTCAAAAGAATACAAACATACTATTATAACATAGCTAGATTTTATACAACATAGCTAGATTTTGCTAATGTAATAGCTTCTAAGAACTAACCCCAGTGCATTTAAATATAACATGGAAGATATAAAGGAGAAGTCGTGCAACTTACTATGTGTGTCAATATATCTGGCTTTGTCTTTTTTGCCACCAAAGAGAGCAGCAGCAGCTTTCTTGAAGAAGTTCTTTGCTGGGCTTGATAAATGGAAGTCGGGGACTGTATGACAACAGCTAGAAGAAAGTCGGTCTGGCGTGAAGCCCTGTGGAGTATCATAAAAAAAGCTGTTAGAATCCTTTTGTTTACACAGGACCTGGAGCCTGTCCGAGAAAGCCATAACAGAGGTCACCGACCTGCAGAAAGAAGTCATGCCGAATGATGTCATCCAAAGTGGGACGATCTTCTGGATTTTTGGACAGCATGCTGGCTATCAAGTGCTTGGCAGGAGCTAGCAGGGAAGACGGCATTGTATACCTTGCTTCTCTTATACATCTATAGGTTTCTTTCAGATTTGTGGTTTCAAATGGAGGTCTTCCTAGTAACATTGTATACCTGTGTGTTAAAAAGACACTTTTTTTAAGCTGTTACAAAACAAGTCTTCTCAAGACTGAAAATGTCAATCTAAGTGTGCTTTTCCATTTATTCTAGTGTCTTTACTTACATTACGCAGCCTAAGGCCCAAATGTCTGATTCACAGCCATGTCCCTGTTTGTTGAGGACTTCAGGAGAGAGATAATTTGGAGTACCACATATTGTTCTGGAAGGACAAAATTTTAAAAAATCATATTAGGAACTACTGAACTCTTTCAATTTAGTTCTTTAAATGTGACTTGATGGGAAATAGCACTTGGAAAGTACAATGCTGTTTTTCACCTTTGAAAGCTTTAATCTCAAAGCAGCTTTTGGTGATTTTTAAATTTTCTTTTTTTAATTTTCTTTTTTTCAGCCCACATGACAGTGTTTTTTGCCAACATGATTTGCAACATGGCATTCATATATATTTAATGCAAACATAAGATAGACTGTTTACATTGTGAACGTATAAAAGTAAAGTACACTGCCTGAGCATATAGCATTGTTGTTAATGTGCCCAGTGAATTCTGACTCTTAATAACCTTAGTCATTGCTATGTGGACTGTTACTAGTCTTAGTGACCCTGAAGGACAGCCTAGAACTGCCCAATTGCTCCCAAGGCTGTAAAGCTCTTACAGAAGCAGTCTTTCTCTTCCATCTTTCACTCCTGGAGTGGCTGCAGAGTTTGAACTGCTGCTGACCCTTTGGTTGGTAGCTTAATCACTGTGCACTAGGGCTTCTCAGCAGCACTTGATACATGCCTCCTTAAATAAACATTGCTGTGTTTCTCGATTTCAATGTCTCAGACACATAAATTGGAAATTTTATCAGGGCATATTTAATCACTTTTCCCACAAAACTCTAGCTGACTCTTACCTCCTTCTATGTTCCAAGGGTTCCAGCCTGGCAGCCAAGCCAAAGTCTCCAACTTTTAGCTCCATGGCTTCATTGATAAAAAAGTTTCCTAGATGGCAAACAAAAGGGAACATGAATCCCTTTGAACAGGTGTTGAGACATTGTCATTCACTCAGGAGGCAGCCAGCCAGTTGTATTAAATCATCCATTCAAAAGCAAGACAGAATAGGACAGATCCCAATTAAGAACAATGGGAGTTTCAAAACAAAACACACAAAAAAGGATGGGAAATAAAACACCTCTTTCTAGGATAACATCCTTTAGGATAATAAAAGGTTTACCTAGTTTGAGATCTCGGTGCAAGATTTCTTGTTCATGTAGGTACTTGAGTCCTGACACAATCTGCCTGAGGTAGTATCGAACTTCTGGCTCCGTCAACACCTTTCTAGCTTTCAAGATATGTGCCATGGACTAGAAAGAAGAGAGAAAGAGAGCTGTCAGACTAAGTTATTAAAATCCATTTCCCTTTGCAGGGCAAGTGATGAGAGTTGAGGCTGCAGTGTTACTGCCACCAGAGCTAAAATCCCAGATCTAATGTAACCAGAATACCATGGCAGCTTTAGGGAAGTACATGAGCTCAAACCAGAGGTATCACGTACCCTTCTGCTGCAGTACTCCAGGAGGATGTAAATGTTTTCTTTATCCTCAAAGTAGTGATAAAACTGCACCACATGCTTATGGTGGAGAATTCGGTGAAGCTCTATTTCTTTGTCAATCTGAAAGAAAAAGCAAGCAGAGGCTGATTCGTCTTCTGCCACCTCTGAGCAGCCAGTGCTTACACATGCAAAAGACATTCTCCTGACAGGGAAGGGCCATCCCTGCACACAAAGAAAATACTTTACTCAACAGTCATACGCACCTTTTCCCTTTGATGAGGCTTAGCTACTCTGCTGTGAGGAATAATTTTTGCAGCATAGACTTTGTTATTTGTCAAATCTGTCATCTCATAACATTTTGCAAAGCCACCCTG
>NW_006399849.1:8371696-8392378 GCF_000299155.1 Elephantulus edwardii | reverse complement strand
TTTTTTTTTAAAGAAAAAAAACTATGAGGGAGGAAGATTGAGAAGGACACGATCTAATTTATAAAAGCCCCTTCATGAGGCGGAAAGCATTCACGAAAACAGTTGTTAAATTCTTGCATCTCCCTTTTTTTGACAAAGGGGCGCTTTATGGGGGAAGGGGAAATAGATGAGAAATTATGTCTGAAGGGACATATCCAGAAAATCAATTATCCGGGAGGTGGAGGAAGATCCATCTGTTGTTCACAGCCATCGTTTGTGGGCTCTGGATCAATTTTGGGGGACTGCGGGACGCACCCGGAGCCGTGGCATAAGGTTGGAAACAGAGCAAATCCCCAATGCTGCCCGCGCACAAAAGCCAGAGGGCAGGTGAGGGGCCCCGTGGCGCCGGGATCGGATCCCGAGCAGCCGGGAAGCGGCCGGGGCTGGGGCTCCGGATCCCCGGCCGCCCGCCGGGGGCTTGCCCAGGCTGACCCCCCCCGCTTGCCAGCCCGGCGCCCGCCAATCGTCACCTTGCCCAGCACTTTGCCCCGGCAATAGCGCTTTCCCGTCGTGGGATCGACGATAATCCGTGAGATCTCCGTCCCAGAGTGGGAGTGGTGGTGATGGTGGTGCGGAGCAGCCGGCTGCACCTGAGGCGCGGGCTGCAGGGTCTGCGGCTCCTCCGGGTGCTGCTGCTGTCGCTTCTTCTTCGAGTCCCCGCCGCAAGCCTTGCCCAGCGCTTGCTCGCACATCTTGGTGCCAGCGGCCGGCTGGTAAGTGATAGTCCTCAAGAGCTCCATCGCCGCCTCGCTGCGAGGCACCGCCTGCTGCCACCTCCGAGGCGCGGACACACGTCCGAGTCTGCCCGAGTCCTTGATTTCCCCCCTCTGACAACCTCAAAGATCCACCAGACGCCCTCTTCCACTTGTGCGAGTGCCAACGCCAGGCGAAGTCTTATATACGAGGGGGCCAGGGGACGGAGACTCGAAAAGTGCTGCGACGTCACAGACGACGCCCCGCCCACCGGCGCGCGCAGCTCTCAGCAGAAGCTCGGGACCTCCACTGGGACCGCTCAACGAGCCGGCGCGCCTGGGACGCCGGCCGCGGGGTCTCTTGTCCTGAAAGGGAGGCCTGCTGCGGGAACGAGCGGCTGCCCCCTCGACCGCCACCCTGTTCTCCACATGCTCACAGCGCTGGCGTGTAAACTAGAAAACCGAGGGCCGCGGCTTGGCCCCGCCTCTCTCGCATCGCCCCGCCCACCTGCCCTCGTCCCGCCCCCCCCGTTTGGCCCTTTCCCCAGTCCCCTTCCCCCAAGCACCTAATGCCGCTGGGTGTTGCGGGGTGAATGTGCCCGCGTTCACTCCTGGGGCGCTCAGAGGGCTCGCTCACCTGAGCGCCGGGGCTGCCACCGTCCGCGGGTGCCACTGAGCTTTTCCCAAGATAACTCCTGCCTAGTTGGAGACATTGGGGAAAAGCCATTCCCCTGTGAAAGGAAAGGTGCCTGGAGCAGCGTGTTCCGGGCTCCTTTTTCTTTCTGAATGTTCGCCAGTCGGCCCGGAGGCAGGTGGGCCAACTGTGGTCGGATCCTGTTTGAGGGCCAGAAGTCCCCTGCTCATCCCTGGGAAGGGCCTCGCCATCGGAGGTTAAGGCTTGTACTTAACCTTGGCGAGCGAGGCGGGCGCCCCGCAAGGCTTTGACACCAGGGCGCCCGAAGGATTGGGAGGTCAAGGGCTCCACCTAGTGCAAAGTTTTAGAAGTCCTATTAGCGGTCCTTTGAACAGAACCCCAAACTCTTAGCTAGTCTTGAGACTCCCAGTAGAACAGAGAATTGCTCCAAGACTGTAAATCTACTGAGGCCAACTGCCACAGCTTTCTCCCAAAGAGTAATTGGTGGGTTCCAATCTCAACTTTGAGTGAGTTAGTAACCCTTGTTCTTTAACTACTATTATCACCAAGGAAACCTTTCTTTGAAAGAGAGTGGTATTAAGTGCTCCTGATGTTAAAGTTTGGCCATCAAATTCCCCTATCATTTTTTATTTGGAATTACTTATTCACAGTGTTGGTTCAAGTAGCGTGTTAAGTCATGTTAGCGGCTAGGGATGTGGTTCTAATCTTGTGTGTGGAGAAGAACTACTCCATAGGGTTTTCAAAGCTGGGACCTTTCAGAAGAGAACTATCTAACCCGTCTTTCCAGGTGCCACTAAGTTAATTTCAACTGCCAAATGCAGCTGGTAGAGGAGTGCTTAGGCATTGTGCCTTCCAGGGAGTCTTAATGCTACTTGTTATTGTTGGTTTTGTTCTGGCTAACAAGCTAGTGTCAACTCCTAGTGACCCTGTCCATAAGACAATGAAATAATATCTCGTCCTGTGTGACTCTGTTGAAGACATATTCACAGCCACTGTGGTAATCCATCTCATTGGGAAGCTTCTTTTTCTCACTGACTCTCTACCACCCACAATGTCTTCCTGAAAAAGTTCATCCCTCCTGTTAACTTGGCTAAATAAAGTAAGACAGTCTCATCATCCTCACTTCTAAGGAGTATTCTGGCTATTCTTCCTTCAAGACGTTTATCCGGTAATCTAGTCATCCATGGAGCTCTGGTGTCTTAGAGGCAAGAAGCTGCTCTGCAATCCTACAGGTGTGAGGTTCAAGGCCACCAGCAGCTCCACTGGAAAAGGATGAGTTGTCTCCTTCCAGTATGATTAGATGCCTCTGAAAACACACTGTAGGAACAGCTATGGGTTGATTCCAACTCTACGGTACACAACAACAAGAGTAGTCCATCGTATAAATAATGTTGCTCATTAACATTGTAATTCAAATATGTGAATTCTTCAGTCTTTTTGTGATTCTTTGTACACATGTACTTTACATAACTGATGACAATGACTTGGGGCAGGCAGGAACACTTTAGTCATTCAAGTGATATCCTTGCTCTCTAAGATTTTAAAGAGGTGTTTTAAAGGAGACTTATCCAATAGATGACAACATTTGATTTGTGACAGACTTCTGTGAGCAATGGTTATTGATCCAGGTAAAATGAAATCCTTGATAATGTCAACACTATCACTCCTTTTTATTCTGGAAAGTCAACCCAGACTTTTTGAAGAGTGGTGGTTTTCAGATTCTCCTATTGAGTACCACCTTGTTTTTGTGAGTTGGGTGCTGTAGGTAGACTCTGAATCTTAGTAACTCTGTAGGGTCTAACCCTATAGAATTTTCCAGGCATAGGATAGCCCTTAGAATTTCCCAGGTTCTAATCTTCGTGAAGGAAGTTCTGGGTGCCTAGTGGCAAGAGGCTGTGCTGCAATTCTGAAGGCATGAGGTTTGAGGCCACCAGTTGCTCGGCGGGAGAAGGACCGGCCATCTCCTTGCATGTGATTAATTACCTCTGAAAACCTTCTGGAGGGTCAGTTATGGGTCACTTCCCACTCTATGGTACACAACAACAACAACAACAATCTTTGTAAGAGCAGATTGACAAGTCTTTTTTCCCTCATTTATCAACTGGTAGGTGCCAGACTTAGACCATGGTTACTAACTGAGCTCTTAACCATTATGTCATCAAAGTAACATAACTTATGGGTTTCCATTTCTTTTTTCTTTCTTGCGCTAATAACTTTATTGCTACAATCGCATTCATTGTGCTCATAATGTGCAGATAAGGAACGCTGTTGTCGCTGTTGTCATAGTCGATAAGTGATAAGTGTTAGACTGCCAGCCAAAAGGTCACTGGTGTGAGTCCCCATAGAGCTCTGAGTAAGGTTGAGAGTGCTATAAAGATTTATAGCCTTGCAGAACCTGTGGGGAAGTTCTACTCTACCCCATAATGTTCCCATCAAGTTGGAATTGGCTCAGTGGCAGTGGGTTAGGCTTGAGCTCTGGCGATGAACCTCATGTGAAACTGTTCACTACAGATTTAATGAGTAACCAGAAGGAAACCTGTGCTTATCTCACTTACAAGGAGCCCTCCTTGATGGTAGAGTAGGTTAAGTGTTAGGCTGTCCACCAAAATATCTGTGGGTCAAATCCACCAGCTATTGTTGCAGAGAATTAGTCTGAAAGATTTCTTCCCTGGGAAACCCAAAAGGCAGTTAGCTCTACTCTGTTCTGTGGGATCTCTAAGTTGGAATCTTAACAGGAGTGAGTACTGGGCTACTGAGCATTCTGTTGCTATAAGGTTTTGCAAATTTGAGAGGTGGGGGGGAAGGCTTTGATTCTGGAGGAAGCTTGCTGTGGGAATGGGAAAGAGACAGATGCTAGCAACAGTTAGAAGCAGGATCTTTGATATGCTAAAGTAATGTGGCTTTGTTCCCTGCAGATTAGTAAGTAAAGGCAAATAAACCCAAGCATACCTTATCTGGTAAACCAGCAATGTGGCTAAAGCCTTTTGGAATGCAAGATAATGTGTTATTCTCAATTAACAGGTGAGGAAATTTGATTTGGTCATACACACACACACACACACACACACACACACGCATAGATCATCTAAATTAGAGTCATGTTAGTTAGCCGACAGCACACTTCAGTATGGATCACATCTCAATATCAAGAAGACAAAGATTCTTACCCCGGGACAGATTGGCAATCTCATGGTAAAGAGATGAAAACTGTCAACAGCTTCCTCTTTCTCGGATCCACAGTTGACATCCTTATTACCAGAAGTCAGGAAAGGAGAGACATTGCACTGGAAAGTCTGTAGTTAGGCACTTTTCCAAATTGTTGAGGAGTAGTGATGTCAGTTTGAGGACTAATGTGTGTCTGATTCAGCCTGTAGTCTTTCCTATCACTTGCTATGCATCTGAGAGCTGGACAGTAAATAAAGTACAGAAAAAGAATGGATGCCTTTGAGCTGTGGTGTTGGAGAAGAGCATTGAACATTCCATGGACGGCCAAGAGGACAAATACACACGTCTTGGAGATGGTGCAGCTGGAGTGCTCTGTGGAGGCAAGAATGATGACGCTTCGCCTCACATACTTTAGGCATGTTGCTAGAAGAGGCTATTCCTTGGAGAGGGACATGATCCTGGAAAGAGAAGAAGGTTGGCAAAGGAGAGGAAGACCCTCAATCAGGTGGATTGACAAGGTGACTGCTGCAATGGGCTATGGTGTGTCAGGAAGTGTGAGGACAGTGCAGGACAGACAGGGTTCAAAATTTTGTTCAAAGGGTCACTATGAGTTGTACTCAACTCAATGGCACCTAACACCACCACCACACTGAATTTATTTTTTCTTAGTTAATAAAATATGGCACCTTGCTAATACAGTTACAGTGCCATTTAAAATATTAGGTTAACAGCACACTGGAAGGAATTTAGGAAATTCTGTTGAGTTCTGGTATATGAGGTACCCTTCAAGCAAATATTTACAAAATCATTCTGTCTCAAATATTTCCAGTTTATCACATAAATGGGGCCTCCCTGACATTACATTGTAGATAGGAAAGGCCTTTTTCCTCTCCCCCCCTCTTCATTGTTCTTTAATGAGTTCAGGGCAAGTCTGGGCAAGTTTCTCCACTTGCTGGATTACAAGGCTGGAATTAGGGGTGGAGCTAAGGGTTGGAAAGACATAATCGCTTTCTTTATTCTGGACCTAGGGATGACCTTTGCTCCCCAGGTTTATGCAAACCTACCCACTAAGTCTGTAGTTAGCTTGCCAACTTGGAAAACATGAAGTTAATGTCCAAGAAGCCCTAGTAGAAAGGGTTATGTGATGAGCTGAATTTTCCTTAGTTCAAACCCACCAGAGAAAAATGTAACAGATTAGTTTGCTTCTGTACAAAGTTGTTGTTTGAACCATAGCTGACTCTCCAAAGGATTTTCAGAGACAATAAAACATACAGGAGGAAACTGCCCATCTTTCATAGCCACTGGTGGATTCGAACTTTGTGCCTTTGGGATAACAGTGTGGCTTCTTACTATGAATCCAGTGAAATTCTTTGGAGTAATCAGACCATGTCCTTTAAGGCCCCTTGCTTTTAGAGGCATATGCGCATGCACAAATCCAAACCAAGCTCTTCTGTTGTTAATTCTAATTCATGGCAAAAAACCATTGTTTTCCAAGACTGCAAATTCTATGCAAAATGTATTTTTTTTGTCAAACTAGAATTTTCTCTCTAATTTCTTGTTTATATTGTTATTAATAAAATGTGCTGCTTGGTTGAGATCTTAAAAAAATATTTTTCCTTTGGAAATTCAAGCAGTCCGAAGAGGTTTTAAAGGATTAGGAATTTAGAACATGTGTTTAATTTTTAATTAGAAGAAAGCTAATTGTTTTGTTGTTGTTGTTGATTGCTCTTGAGCACAACTCATAGCCACTCTATGAACAAAAAACCTGAAGCCTTTCAATAACTATCATCATTTCTCAAAGTTCATAGAGTTTCCAGAGGCAGGAAGTGGATGCCACTCCTGCTTCTAGACCTGTTTTAAACTGGGAGCCCCACCCGACACTGTCCATGATGGGTAGTCATTATGGTGTTTGACACACTTATGGCATAGTTGTTATGACATTTGATACCCCAGTGGCACAAGGTTCAGTGTCAGAGCAAACTCAGATTACCTGCAACTCATAGCGACCCTATCTATACAACAGCCTAAACCTGCTCTATCCTGTGCCAATCTCACTGTCTCTGACACACCTATTCCCATTACCCCAGTCACTGAATCAATCTACCTCATTGAAGGTCTTCCTCTCCTGCGCTGTCCTGCCACCCTCCCAAGCACGACGTCCCTCTCCAAGGACTGATCCCGCCTTGCAAAATGTCCAAAGTATGTCAGGCAAAGCTTCAGAATCTTTGCCTCCAAGAAGCAACCTGGTTTAACCCTCTCCAGGGTTTGTTCTCTTACAGTCCATGGTACATTCACTACTGTTCTCCAACTCCACAGCTTAAAGGTATCATCTCTAGTCATTGCCCAGCTCTCCAATGCACAACAAGTAATTGCAAAGACCATGGCCTGTATCAGGCACACCTTAGTCTCCAGACTGACACCGTTGCTCTTCAGTACTTTGGAGAGATTTCTGACAGCAGACATTCCCAACACAATACATATTTTAATTTCCCGCCTGCTGGCACCAAGAGTGTCGATTGTGAAGCCAAACAAACTAAAGCTGTTTATAATCTCAATCTCTTCACCATCAATCACCATTCTCCCAGTTGGCCCAGTGATGAGCATCTCTGTTTTCTTGATGTTAAGCTTCAATCTATACTGAAGGCTGTAGTCCTTGACCTTCTGCAGCCAGCACTTCAGGTCCTCCTTTGCTTCAGCAAGCGGGGTTGTGTTATCTGCATAATGCGGATCGTTAATGAGTCTTCCTCCAGTGTTGCCACCTTTCTCCTCTTAGAGCCCAGCCTCCCATATTATCGTTTCTTCATACAGATTGAAAAAGTGTGGAGATAGGATGCATAGCTGGCATACTCCCTTCCCAATTTTGAACCATGCAGTGTTCCCTTGTTCAGGTCTGACGACTGCCTCATAACACACTATACCACCTAATTTTATCCCAGTCTTGTATTCTATATTGTTTAATAGCATCATTATAGATGGTGAAGAGATTGTGATTGCTAATAGCTTCAGTGGCTGCTCAATCAACACTCTTGGTGCCAGCAGCCAGGAAATTAAAAGATGAATTGCGTTGGGAAAGTCTGCTATCAAGGTCCTTTCCAAAATGCTAAAGAACAACAATGTCAGTATAGAGACTAAGGTGCTGTTGTACACAGGGCGGCTATGAGTCACAGGTGACTCAACATCATATAACAACAACAAATCATAGTTGCTGCAAGCCATTAAGCACTTGATTAGATAAAAATTTGGTAGAATTCACTCTCAAGTGCCTTGACAAGCAAGTTTACAGTTGGCTTCTGAAAGATCACAGCCTTGAAAACCCTGTGCGGTAGGTCGGCTGAGTACAACGGTCCCTTATGAGTGAGACCCAACCCAACAGCCAACAACTAACAAAAAAGAAAAAAAGGTCTAAAATACTGGCGTTTATACTATCGTGTATATACAAAATTAAAAGACAAATTGCACTAGGAATGTCTGTTGTCAAGACCTCTCCAGGGTACTAAAGAGCAATGATGTCACTATAGAAACCAAGGTACTCCTGATCCAAGCCATGATCTTCACAATTATCTGTTAGGAACCAAAGAGCTGGGCATTGACCAAAGAGGATAGAAGAATAGATGGCTTTGAGGTGTGGTGCTGGAAAAGAGTACTGAACATAGATTGTGAAAAGAATAAACAGGTCTGTCCTGGAGAGGGTGAAACCAAGCTGTTCCTTGGAGGGAAGGATTTTTAGGCTCCATCTCATATATTTTGAGCATGTAGCCAGGAGGGACCAGCCTCTGGAGAAGGATATCATGCTTGGAAGGGTTGCATCAAGAGGAAGAATTCATATAAAATGGATTGATACAGTAACTGGGGCAATGAGTATTGCATAAAGCAGGGTTCAGAGCTATTGTGCTTAGGGTCACTAGGAGTTGTGGACAACTTGATGACACCTAACAACAAAGCAATATATGTCAAATGTACTTGATAGGGTATTGACTATGCCACATGAAATTCAGGTTACCCTTCAGAGCATTCAGGCGTTTAATAAAATTCCAATAATATGTGTTGGGGAGAGCTAGCTAGTGGCCTAGTGTGTAGTTCAGATTGTCTGCTTTGGGCAGTTCAAATCCACCAGCTAGATGCTTTGTGCGAGAAAGATGGGCAGTCATTTGCCATGCTCTGAAAACCTGGTGGAGAATTAGCTATGACTCAGTTCCAATGGCACTGGAGGTAAGTTAGTTAATGATGTATGTGTTGTAAAACGTCCTTTCTGTGATAACGTGAATCAGGTTTTTCAGCTTATAGTGCCATCATGTGGACATGCTCAGCATTGTAGCTAATTTAAAAAGATCTCATTTCCATGAGAAAGAAATCCTTGCAAAATATTTTTATGTAAATCAGTAGATTTAATGCCAGTACAGCTAAAATTCCAATTGGAAATATGTGGAAATGCAAAGGACCAAGAGTAGCAAAGTCTTTTTAAGGAATAATAAAATGAAGCAGGGCTTTGTTCTTCTACCTGCTATCAAGACTTTTCTTTTTGTTTTTCTAACTTTATGTCTTTGCACATTGTGTTGTAAAACTCTGCTTTCTCTCTTTGAGCTACCCTATGATATATCCTATTCAAATCTTTTATATCTCCATTTTTTTGCAGTGGTCTTGGCTTCTTGACGTTTTATTGCAATTTTCTGAATCTCTTCTGGCATCCAGTTTGGCCTTTTGTTTCTCCACTCTGTGTAATGAGCTTTTGCTTTCTTTTTGCCTTCTGAATAATATGCTTATGTCATCTCACAACTCCTCTGGCCTTCTATCATTAGTGCTCAATGCCTCACACCTATGCTGCAGATAGTGTTTAAATTCAGGTAAGATAGACTTCAGATTGTAATTTGGCTCTTGTGACTTTGCTTTACTTTTTCTCAACTTCAGTTTGAACTTGTATATGAGTAGTTGATTTCACAGTCAGCACCTGGTCGAGTTTTGATTGCTGATATTGAGATTCTCCAATCATTCATTCCACAGATGTGTTCAATTTAATTCATTTGTATTCCATCAGGTGAAGACCATGTGTGTACACTCATCATTTGTGTTTTTATTTAAAAATGATATTTTTAATAAGTCATTAACTGTACAAAACTTATCAGTTTACTTTCCAGCTTTATTTCTGTCAAAAAGTCCATAAATTTCAACTATCAGTCCTCCTTTTTTGTTTCCAACTTTTGTGTTCCTGTTACCAATTACCTGGATTGCATATTTGATCAAGCTCCAAAAATTAAAAAAAAAGGAAGCATTTGCTCGCATTTCTTAAGCTGAAAGAACTGAAGAACAAATTCAAGCCTCAAGTTGCAATTCTGAAGGATACTATGGGCAAAATCTTGAATGATCTGGGAAGCATCAAAAGAGGATGAAAGGAAAATACAGTTGTTGTTTTTGTTGTTGTTGTTGTTATATGCCTTTGAGTCGCTTGTGACTCATAGCGACCCTAAGTACAACAGCCCTAAACCCTGCCCTATCCCTTGCTAATATCACTGTCTCAGAAACACCTATCCCCGTTACCCCAGTGACTGAATCAATCCATCTCATCGAGGGTCTTCCTGTCCTGCACTGTCCCTCCACCCTCCCAAGCATGACGGCCCTTTCCAAGGACTGATCCTTCCTTGCAACATGTCTCAGACGAAGCTTCAGAATCCTTGTCTCCAAGAAGCAGCCTGGCTTCACCTTCTCCAGGGCGAATTGTTTGTTCTCCCAGCAGTCCATGGTATATTCAATACTCTTCTCCAGCACAAAAGTTCAAAGGCACATCATCTCTCCTTCTATCATACCTAGTCATTGTCCAGCTCTCTGAAGCATAGAAAGCAATGGCAAAGACCATGTCCTGTATCAGGCATACCTTAGTCTCCAGACTGACATCGTTGCTCCTCAGTACCTTGGAGAGGTCTCTGACAGCTGACTCTAACAATGCCATTTGTCTTTTAGTTTCCTGGCTGCTGGTACCAAAAGTGTTGATTATAGAGCCAAGCAAACTAAAGCTCTTAACAATTTCAATCTCTTCACCATCTATCATGATGCTGTTAATTGTCCCAGTGGTGAGAATATTTGTTTTCTTGATGTTGAGCTTCAGTCCATATTGAAGGCTGCAGTCCTTGGCCTACAGTTACTGTAGGAAAAATAATTGGCTGACAATCTTTTCAAGAAGTAGAATATGATCAAAGAATCAACAGTGATAAATAAAGAAGTTCAAGCTTCATTGAAGACTTTGACAAAAAATAAGGCTCCAGGAATTTGTGGACTACCAGTTGATATTTTCCAACAAGCAAATGCAGCCCTGAACGCACTCTGTACACCAGTCTGTACAAAGAAATGTGAAAGATAGCTACCTGGCCAAATGACTGGAGGAGCCTATTTGTTCCCATTTCCAAAGGTGATCCAGTAGATTTTGGAGATGATTGTCTAACAGAGCAAGGAAACACTGCATGATTTAACATCAAGAAAAGTGCATGGCAGGGCTGTATCTTTATACCTATTCAAGCTGTAGGCTGAGCAAATAATTTAAGAAGCTGGACTATATGAAGAAGATTATGGCATCAGATTTGGATGAAAACTCATCAACAACCAGCAATATGCAGATGACAGACCTTGCTCATAGAAAGTGAAAAAACTTAAAGCACTTACTGCAGAAGACCAAGACCTTCAATATGGGTTACATAGCAACATCAAAAAAGCAAAGATCTTTTCCTCTACCCCCCAAGATAGGGCAAAGCTCAGGTCTGTTGTTAGCAGGGTCACTATGATTTGCAGGTGATTAGATAGCACAGAACAACAACAATAATCACAACTTATAATGGAGCAAGAGCAATGATGTCACTCTGGAGACCAAGGTGCACCTAATACAGGCCATGGTCTTTTCAATCACTTGCTATGCGTCAAAGAGCTGCACAATGACTAGAGGGTATAGAAGCAGAATTGATGCCTTTGAGCTGTGGTATTGGAAAAGAATATATTGAATATACCATGGACTGCTAAGAAAATGAACAGGTATGCCCTAGAGAGAGTTAAACCAGGCTGCTCCTTGGAGGAAAGGATTCTGAAGCTTCGTCTGACATACTTTGGACATGTTGCAAGGAGGGACAAATCCTTGGAAAGGAATGTCATGCTTGGGAAGGTGAAGGGACAGTACAAGAGAGGAAGACCCCCTATGAGATGGATTGATTCAGTGACTGGGGTAATGGGGGTAGGTATGTCAGAGACAGTGAGACTGACTCAGGATAGAGCAGGGTGTAGGCTGTTGTACATAGGATCGCTATGAGTCACAGGAGACTCGACAGCACATAACAATAACAACATAACAATTAAGAACTCATCCTTATTTCAGGTTTTTGTTGTGGTTTTGCTTCTTTGATATAGAAAGTTTAGTCTTTTTTACAAGGATAGACAAACTGATTAATGTAATGGAAGTCTACAAATGTAAACATGTGTATACATGGTATTTTCCAATATGATGATGTCATTGTTGTTAAATGATGAAGCGGCATAACAGGTTCATGAGGAAAAGAAAGATTACTACGTGGAACTACAAATGAATGTTATTTCCATATAAAAAAATTAATTCTCTATTTCATGTCATATTATACAAATCTACTCGTGTTGGAATAAAGATTGAAGAGAAAGTGGCAAATTTCAAAATATTAGTAGAAAAAATAGAGGCACATAACTTTTTTATTATAGGGTAGGGGGAAATTGCTTAATGCACAAAAAACATTAATTATCCAAAGATTGTTTAAACTTTAAAATTAGGATCTTTGGTTCATCAGAAGCTACACTGAGGATAAATAAGAGCACTATTGTAAAAATAGAAGAATAACTAGTAAAATGTGTGTGGGAGCCTAAGGGGGAAAGGGGTGAGAACAGAGGGGTGAGGGTGGGCAGCAGGGAAATTACAGGGTCACACAATTTGGTGGGTGAAGGAGGGGATGAAGGGGTGGGGTGGGGGAAATCTGGCAGGGACCTGAAAAGATGGGGTAATGTTGGGCATAGTTGAATGGTGACTAAGTTTATAAAACACAATGTATGGGAATGATTGCATAAAACTCAATGTAAATGAAGGGAAATATGAAATACAATGTACATGAATTCTGAATGCAAACTAATTTAAAAGAATATTTTAAAAAACTCTTAAGTAAAACAGCAGTATGTAAATTTGAAAAAACCATTTGCATACAAAGGAATTAATATAGTAATATGTAAATATATCATACAAATTTAAAGCAAAAGTTTTAAAAAAGCATAAGTGAAAGACATAAACAAGATTTTTGCAGAAGAAAAACTATTTCAAGCCCCTCAAAAGAAGATGAAATTCTTACCATCATTAACAATTAAAAATTAAATTAAAATTAAATAGAACACGACTCTCCCATCAGTTCTGCCCCACAGAGACTTTCTGTTGGGTTCCAGAGGCTGTAAATCTTTATTTGGAGGAGGTGGGCCATCTTCTTCCTTCAAATTCACTGATAGAGTCAAACCTCTTGCCACTGTACCACCAGAGCTCCTACCACTAACAATCAGGGAAATGAGCATCGGACTATTTATGAAATCTAAAACTATCAGACATGGAGGAGGTGTAAATTAACAATTTACTTACATAATTCTGTTGGGAGGCACAGTATATTGATCGCTTTTTCTACCGTACAATCCAATAAATAAAATATACTTGTGCATGCATATTAGGAGACATATATAAACATAGTTCTGGTAGCACTTTGTCTAATAACAAAACAATTGGAGACAGCGCAGATGTTCATTGAAAAGAGAATGGATGAATAAATCATGGTTCATACAAGCTGTTGTTGTTAGGTGCCATCAAGTCAATGACAACTCACAGTGGCCCTCTGAACAACAGATCTGAACTTTGCTCTATCCTGGCTGTCCTCAAGATCTCTGATAAGTGTGAGCCCATTGTTACAGCTAATCCATCTTGTTGAGGATCTTCCTCTCTTTCTCTGACTGTCCCCTCCCCAAGCTTTCCTAGCATGATGTCTATTTTCCAAGGACTGACCCCATCTAACAACATGCTCAAAGAGTGTGAGATAAATTTTCACTGTCTTTGCCTCTAAGAAGCACCTGGGTTGCACTTCCTCCACAACAAACTTGTTTATTCTTTTCGCAGTCCATGGGCTGTGCAGAATTCTTCTAGGACAACACAATTCGAAGGCATCACTTTTTCTTTGGTCTTCCTTAATCACTGTTCAGCTTTCAGATGCATACAAAACAATTGGAAATATGGGCACAATTAAGCATACCTTAGCATTTAAGCATCTATCTTTGTTCTTTAACACTCTGAAATAATCTTTAACAGATTTTCCCAGTGCAAAATGTCTTCTGATTTCTTGACTGCTGTTGCCACAGATATTATAAAAACATAACAGAGCCGTAGAATCCATTCTGACTCACAAAGCTCCAGAGTATGACTGGTCCATACATTTTTCTTGGCTGAAACCTTTACAGAAGTACATTATCAGGTATCTATTTCATTGAACCCCTGGGTGATTTTGATTTGCCAACTTTCAGGTCATCAGCTGATCACAAATCTAATAGATAAAGAATGAATGAGCCCTCATGACACCTACTCTTGGGAGACGTTACCTTTGCTTTGTTGCAAGACACCACAGCCTGAAAAAAATTCCGGGTCTAATTCTTATTACAACATCATTAATTGATTGGACATCTAAATAAAATATCCTTGAAAAGTAGCTTAATGAATAAAAAATTTAAAGAAGTTTAATTTTGTCGTTTAAAATTAAATACTAAATATATTTACAATCTCTTCTATTATTGGCTCTGACATGTTGGTATGCTGGGAGAATGGAGAACCCTGTGGGAATTCCTGCCAATAAAGTCTTAAGTGATATGTAGTTTGATAGGTATTTTTGTCATGACAGGAGTCCAGAGTGAAGGCTGAATAGTGGAGTGGACCTGGGGGGGATAGGGATTGTAAAACAATGAAAGAATTTGTCTTTTACTTTTCCAAGAGGGTAGTGTACTAGTGGGGAGGGTTGGGAGGGGAGAAAAGTGCAAAAATGAATGAATGAATGAATGGAAATCCAAAGTCTCTGTAAATTTTCATTGAAATTAATAATAAATTAAGAAAAAAAGTGTTTCACCAAAATACTTTTCTTATTTATTACCTTTATATACGTATCCATTTGTCTGTGCATTTATCTGGGCCCATCCTTCAGTTTCTGAGCTTGGTAGCAACAAAGTGTGAGGAAATGTTTCTTTCCCATTGCTCTAACCTCAATTTATTGTTGTGAGTTTAGATCGCCCTCTGCTGGTGAAAAAGAATGACAATGCCATAAAGTTTTTGATTTAAGTGTTTGGCTTTGGTTTTTTAGTATGTTTGGTTTGAATTTGTTTAATCTGGCACCTCAAAACAGTCTTCCAATGCATTTGAAAGTTAGGTAACGAATACGGGTGACAGAAGAAGGATTTATGTCTTTGAATTGTAGTGACCCTATGTACAACAGCCCTAAACCCCACTCTATCCTGTGCCAATCTTATTGTCTCTGACACACCTACTCCTATCACCAATGGAGATAAGACACATTCCTGGCGTACACCCTTCCCAATTTTTAAACATGCAATGTTTCTTTTGTCTGTTCTGATGACTGCCTCCTGGTCCAAGTATAGGTATTTGCATAAGCACAATCAAGTGTTCTGGGATTCTGATTCTTATCAGAATCCACCACAGTTGGTTGTGGTCCACACAGTCAAATACTTTTGGATAGTCAATGAAACACAGATAGACCTTCCTCTGGTGCTCTATACTTTCAATCAATATCCATCTGTAATATCCCTAGCACAATTAATTTAATTGTGCTAATACGAAACCTATACTTGGACCAAGAGGCAGTAGTCAGAACAGAGCAGGGTAACACTGCATGGTTCAAAATAGGGAAGGGTGTATGCCAGGGATGCATCCTGTCTCCATACCTTTTCAACATGTATGCAGAGCAGATTATCCGAGAGGCTGGGCTCTATGAGGAGAATTGTGGCATCAGGATTGGTGGAAGATCTATCAACAATCTCCGTTATGCAGATGACACAACCTTGCTTGCTGAAACTGAGGAGGACCTCATGCACTTGCTGCGGAGGGTCAAGGACTGCAGCCTTCAGTATGGACTAAGGCTCAATGTCAAGAAGACAAAGATTCTCGCCCCTGAACCAATTGGCAGCGTCAGGATGGATGACGAAGAGATTGAGAGTGTTCACAGCTTCACTTTGCTCGGCTCCACAGTCAACACTCTTGGTACCAGCAGTCAGGAAATCAAAAAGCGTATCGCGATGGGAAAGTCTGCCGTTAGGGACCTCTCAAAGGTACTCAGGAGCAACAGTGTCTCTCTGGAGACTAAGGTGCGCCTGATACAGGTCATGGTATTTGCAATCGCTTGTTATGCACCAGAGAGTTGGACAATGACTAGGGAGGACAGAAGGAGAGTGGATGCTTTTGAGCTGTGGTCCTGGAGAAGGGTACTGAATGTACCATGGACTGCCAGGAAAACAAACAGATTCATCTTGGAGAGGATTAAACCAAGCTACTCCTTGGAGGCAAGGATTCTGGGGCTTCGTCTGACATACTTTGAACATGTTGCCAGGAGGGACGGGTCCTTGGAGAGGGACATCATGCTTGGGAGGGTGGAGGGACAGCGCAGGAGGGGAAGGCCCTCTATGAGGTGGATTGATTCGGTGACTGGGGTAATCGGGATGGGTGTGTCAGAGGCGGTGCGGTTGGCGCAGGATAGAGCAGGGTTTAGAGCTGTTGTGCATAGGGTCGCTATGAGTCGGAAACGACTCAACGGCACATAACAACAACAACAATATCCCTAGTGCCATGGCCTCTTCTAAATCAAGTCTGCACTTGTGGCAGTTCTCTGTTGATGTGCTGTTCCTGTCGTTTTTGCATACTTTTCAGCAGAATCTTGCTTGCTGGGAATGTACAACTAGCAGAGGACAAAATGAACAAACAGGAGTTTTTAAAAATTAAGTCCTTGTGTACAACAAATTTGTTTTTCAATAGAGTAAAAGGAAGCATATGCAGAGAAAAAAAAATCTTAGAAAGGGTCTCATAATGAACATTTGCAGAATCCTACAGGATCTGTGCAAGAAAAAAGTGATAACCCAACAACAAAATGACATGGGAAGACTTTTCACAAAGGAAGACATTTAGGTGGTCAAAAGACACATAAAGAAATGTTAAAGATCACTGGCAATAAGAGAGATAGATGCAAATCAATACAATAGTAAGACATCATCTTACCTCAGTTGCAATAGCAAAGTTTATCAGGAAAAAAAGAAATAAGTGTTGGAGAGGACGTGGAAAGTTTGGAACTCTCATGCATTGTTGGTGAAATTTTAAAAGGGTACAACCACTCGGGAAGGCAGTGTGGTGTTTCCTTAAAAAGCTGAACAGAGAAATCCAATATGACCAACTATTGCACTTCTAGAAATATTGCCCAAGGGAATTAGAACTGATCCATGAATGGAGATATGTATACCTATGTTCCCAGCAGTATTATTCACATTAAAAAAGAATACAGAAACAGCCCAAATGCCTACGAACAAGTGAATGGATTGAGAAATTGTGGTACATTTCACACAGAGGAATACTATGCAGCTCTAAGGAACACAGATTTCATAAAAATACAATGTAACAGAAAAGTCTAGAGAGCATTATACCAGGTGAACTAAGTCTCATAAGGACAAATACTGCATAAAACAATTTTCACAAAAACATAAGAATAATTAGTAAAATGTATATTAAAGTCTAGGAGGAGAAAGGGAAAGGGGGAGGGGCAGAAAAGGAGGAAGGGAAGAAAACACTAGGATATCAGAGTTGATTAAGTAAATGTGTAGGGTGAAAGAATAAGAAAGATTCAGAGTGGGCTAAAAAAATGGGGTAATAATAGTCACATCAATATTAGTTAATTACATAAAATACAATGTGTATGAATGAGTGTATAAAACACAATATAAATGAAAGATTGTATAAAACATGACATACATGATACTGTAATGTGCAACATAAATAAAGTATGTAAACCACTAATATTAAAAAAAATAACCTGGAAAACTGACAATTGGCAAATAATCAGGAAGAATTCACAAAAGGACACGTGATGAGAGATATCTTTGCTGATGTCGGATGGATATTAGTTGAAAGCAGAGAATATTAGAAAGATGCTTACTTGCATTTTATTGGTTACAAGGATGCATTTTCCTGAGCAGATTATAGTAAATTGTGGATAACATTGAGAGGAATGTGAATTCTAGAATACTTCTATTTATGAAGAACTTACACACAGAGCGAGAAGTAGCCATCATTCCAACAGTGGAGGATACTACATGGTTTAAAATCAGGAAAAGTGTGTGTCAGGGTGTATCTTTTCTCCATACTCAAATGTATGCTGAGCATATAATTTGAGAATCTGGATTATATGAAGGAGAATGTGGTGTTAGTATTGGAAGAAAGCTCATCAAGAGCCTGTGTTCTGTAGACTGTATTCTGTAGGTTGCTTGCAGAAAGTGAAGATTCAAAGCACTTCCTGTAGAAAATTAAAGCCTAGAGTCTTCAATATGGATTACATCTCAACATCTGTAAGACTCCGTACAACAAGACAAACAGGTAGCATCATTCTGGATTAAGAAAAGACTAAAATTTTCTAATTATTTCCTTTTACTTGTATCCACAATCAACACCCGTGGTAGCAACAAAAATTTAAAAAAAAATTATTGCATTGGTCAAATTTCCTTTAAAGGGTCTCTTTAAATGCTAGAATGAAGGATGTCAGTTTAAAGACCACAGTGCATCAGACACTCTACGGTGCACAAAAACAGTAACAACAATCAGGATTCTTTCTAGAAACAACACCACAAACAACAATGTTTGAGTCAGAGATGATTAGATCTGATATCATAATTGACTTTTATTTCAAACTGGTGGGACTTGAAGAAACATCTTTACCCCCAAGTTTATAAACTTTATTATCATACTTATTATGAGGTGAAAATTTTCAGATAAATGTGAAAATTTTCAAGTATAAACCTCTGGTCATTACTTGCAAATACCAGCAGGAAACAATAGATTTCTGAGTCATCCACCTAGAGGGGATAATGGGATTTCAAAAATCAGTCATTTCACTAAGAGAAAAAAATAGAGAGAAACTAACAAGGGACTAATTTTATAGAAAAATCTGTTCAAATTATGAAAACCTAATTTCAAAATCTGAATCCCTGATGATTTTCTAAGGAGTAAACACATAGGTGTTTGGTAAATTTACAAAAAAATTTACAGATTCCCAATTTGTCTGTGAATACCCATGTCTGCAAGTTCTCCTTCCTCGATTCCTCTTTCACATTTGCCCTTTACCAACTTTACAAAGAAAGCTCTCCTCTATCCCTGCATCTTGTGCATTTTTACCAGGTGTAACTGAGAGTAGAGGAGGTCTGAGGTAGCGACTTGAAGGTCTGCTGCTTGAGCCTATTAGCCCCTCCTCCTCCTGTGCAATTAACTGCCTCTGGAAACTTGCAGGAGGGTCAGCTGTGGGTCAGTTCCGACTCTACAGTACACAAGAACTAGAGAAAGATGTGGCAGTCTGCTTTCATAAAGTTTATAGCTTTGGAAAACCAATGATGCAGTTACGTTTTGTCCTGTGAGAGAAAAATCAACTCCATCGCAATGGGTTTGAGTGGGAAATAACCCCAGAACTGCAAAGTGAATAAAGGTTTTTTTAAATGCCTTGTGGTTGTTTGCTAGTAACAAAGAGAGGATAATCGTTGTGAATGAAGTTTCTGCTGAAGAATAAAATATGAAGCAGGCAGCATAAGGTTGCACAGTAATAGCCCACGTAATCACAAAGTTGGGCAGTGATGAGGAAAATAGACTGACTACTGGGAAGACCCTCTATGAGGTGGGTTGATTCAGTGACTGGGGTAATCAGGATGGGTGTGTCAGAGGCAATGCGATTGGCACAGGATAGAGCAGGGTTTAGGGCTGTTGTACATAGGGTCGCTATGAGTCGCAAACGACAACAACAACAACTACCTGGAGAGAGCATTGGCATTAAAACCGGTAGTATCATCCAAGATGCTGGATGGTGGCGGGTATTGAAGGAATGCAGATTCAGGAGAGGGACAGAGGAGCAGGAATTGGCCTTCAGGACCAGGAAGAAGCCTCTTCTCTGAAACTGGTGGTAATATTCATGGTGGAGATGACTGGAGGGGAAGAAGTGGTAAGAGCCCCTGCCTCGCAGTGCTCACTGACTCAGTAAAATACACAGTGAAGGTGTGCGCGAAGAGTAGGGGTCGAGCAGCACCGAGAAGGCGGGAAACAACAATTTGGAAAAGCATGCCAAGAAATCCATAGTAGAAAGGTAGGAGAGAGAACCATTTTAAGATTATTACCCACCTGGTGGCCTAGTGGTAAAAAGACTGCACTGCCAGCCCGAAGGCAGATGGTTCGAGTCCACGAGCTCCACTGTGGAAGAAAGAGAAACAATTTCCTCCCCTGTGATTCACAGCCTCTGAAAAACCTCTGGAGAGTCAGCCATGAGTCAGTGCTGAATCCACAGCACAAAACAGCAAGCTTTCCTATGAATTTTAAGTGTTAAATTCATCAGTATTGATCCTTTAAAGTGCCTGTATTTTTCATGTGGTCAGAAGAGACCAGTCATTGGAGAAGGACATCATACTTGGAAGGATGGAGGGACAGTGCAAGAGAAGAAGACCCTGGAAGAGAGAAACTGACACAGAGAATCTGGCTCACGATAGCACAGGGTGCAGAACTGTCATGCAAGCGACTCCACGGCACATAACAATAACAATAAACGAGGAATAAATACATTTATAAAACAAAACAAAGTAACTTTACAAAACAAAATTTAAAAAATCAAGGAAGTGAAAGGTAAATAATTTTATCAGCAAGTTCACTTATTACTATTACATGAAGCTGCCATTCCATTTACATGGAGTAATGTAATGATTCTTCAGTCTGTCTTTTCCGCCTGGAGTAGTATATAAAGATTCTCAGTGCAACAATGAATGAATGGAAATCCAAAGTCTCTGTAAATTTTCATTAAAATAATAATAATAATAATAAAAAAGATT
>NW_006399849.1:8370906-8371419 GCF_000299155.1 Elephantulus edwardii | reverse complement strand
ATAATACCCTATCATTTATCGCTTTTAAATTATTCTCTCCCCCACCTGTTTCAATGCAGTATAGATTCTCTTACACTGTAGTCAAGAACTTCCAAGGAGTCTATCCACAGCTGAGCAGACTAACTGAAATGATGACTCTTATACTGTTTCTCAAGTTGTGCTGGCCAAGATTATGATGCTTTCTAGTGATCTAAAGTAAATATAGAAGTTGTCTTTGTAACAAAGATATTGATCACTCAACAAGCAAGCAAAACTAGATTTAAGAGAGGAAAAAAAAATCCCAAACCAAAACAAAATGAAACTTTAGCCAGCAGAGGGCAACCTTCTCTAGGTTTTTATGGTTAAACAAGATTCAAGATATTACAAAATACTTAGTACTTTTTCTTCTTTTTCATATGATACGGTTGTTGTTGTTGTAGTTGTGTGCCGTCGAGTCGTTTCCGACTCATAGCGACCCTATGCACAACAGCTCTAAACCCTGCTCTATCCTGCGCCAACCGCACCGCCTCTGAC
>NW_006399849.1:8363167-8367171 GCF_000299155.1 Elephantulus edwardii | reverse complement strand
CCCCCTTGGATCCTCATATACATTCTACAATAATGGTCTTATACAATAATTGTTCTTATGAGATTAAGTTAGTTCACTTAGCATAATGCTCTCGAGTCCCTACCAAGTTAGGTAGTAATTTATAAAATAATTTTTCCTGTGTGCTGTATAGTGTTCCACCATGTGAATGTACCATAATTTCTCAATACATTTGATTGTAGTTGGACTTTTGGGTTGTTTCCCTGTTCTTGTGATGGTGAATAACACTGCTATGAATATTGGAGTGTAAGTCTCCTTTTGTGTCTCAGTTCTCATCTCTCAGGATTTATTCCAAGCAGTAAAGTAGCTGAATTATATGGAATTTCTATGTTCCGCTTTCTGAGGAAACACATAACTGCCTTCCAGAGTGGTTGTACCATTTTACAATCCCATCAACAGTGTATAAGAGTTCCTATCTCGCAAATCAAAACAACAATGAGGCACCATCCCACTCCAGTAAGTGGCAAAGTTTAACAGGACAACAAGTAATAGATGTTGGAGAGGAAGCAGTGAGAAAGCAAATTCTATATGTTTTTGGTGGGATTGTAAAATGGTGCAACCATTCTGGAAGACAATTTGGTGCTTCCTCAAAAAGCTGAGCATAGAAATTCCATACGCTCTGAGAATATGAGAAGTAAGGCACAAACTGAGATTTGGACTCCAATGTTCATAGCAGCATTATTCACCATCACAAGAATATGGAAAAAGTCCAAATGTTCAACCACAAATTAATGGATTGAGAAATTATGGTACATTCACACAATGGAATACTATGCAACATGCAGGAGCAACTTGGGAGGGACTAAATAGCATTATGCTGAGTGAACTAACTCAGTCCCACAAGGACAAATATTGTGTAAGACCATTATTGTAGAATGAGTATAAGAATCCAGGAGGAGTGGGAGAGGCTGGAAGCAGAGGGATATGGACGTACAAGGGAAATAGGGGATTAATCATTGGATTGTACAATTTGACGGGTGGGGGGGGTGAGGGAACTTCAAAGAATTTGTTCAAATTTGTATTAGGATTTTGTAAATAAACTGTTGTTGTTATTATTGTTATGTGCCGTCGAGCCACTTATGACTCATAGCGACCTTATGTACAACAGTCCTAAACCCTGCTCTATCCTGTGCCAATCACACTGCCTCCGACTCACCCATCCCGATTAACCCAGTCACTGAATCAACCCACCTCATAGAGGGTCTTCCTCTCCTGCACTGTCCCTCCACCCTCCCAAGCATTATGTCCCTCTGTAAGGACCTCCTTACATCATGTCCAAAATATGTCAGACAAAGCCCCAGAATCCTTGCCTCCAAGGAGCAGCCCAGTTTAACCCTCTCCAGGATGAAACTGTTTTCTTAGCAGTCCATGGTACACTCAATACTCTTCTCCAGCACCAAGCTCAAAGGCATCCATTCTCCTTCTATCCTCCCTAATTATTGTCCAACTCTCTAATGCGTAACAAGTTATTGCAAAGACCACGGCCTGTATCAGACGCACCTTAGTCTCCAAAGAGACACCATTGCTCTTTAGTACTTTGGAGAGGTCCCTAACAGCAGACTTTCCCATCTCAATACGTCTTTTAATTTCCTGGCTGCTGGTGCCAAGAGTGTTGACTGTGGAGCCAAGCAAACTAAAGCTGTGAACAATCTCAATCTCCTCACCCTCCATCCTGATGCTGCCAATTGGTCCAGTGGTGAGAATCTTTGTCTTTTTGATATTGAGCCTCAATACATATTGAAGTCTGCAGTCCTTGATCCTTTGCTGCAAGTGCTTCAGGTCCTCCTCAGTTTCAGCAAGCATGATTATGCTATCTACATAACGCAGATTGTTGATAGATCTTCTACCAATCTTGACCCCACATTTCTCCTCACAGCCCAGCCTCCCGGACAATCTGCTCTGCATTCAGGTTGAAAAGGTATGGAGATAGGACATATTCCTGTCGTACACCCTTCCCAATTTTGAAACATGCAGTGTTTCCTTGCTAGTGGAGGAGGGGGGGGGGGGAAGAGTTCCTATCTTGCCACATCCTCTCCAACATTTACTACTTACTACCCCTCTAAACTTTGTCACAGCTACTGGAGTGAGATGGTATCTCATTGTGATTTTGATTTGCATGTCTTATTACCAGTGATTTTGAGCATTTCTTCATGTGTCTGTTGGCATCCAAATATCTGCTGTGAAAAGTCTTTCCATGTCTTTTGACCATTTTGTAATTGTGTGATTGGTCTTTTTCTTGTGGAAGCAATGTGGTTTTCTTGATGCATCTTGACAGCAGTTCTACTGTAGACGTGAATAGACCTCAGAATTTGAGAGGTGACTACCCCCTACCTCTGTCCCATAGGAAACTGTGCAGCCAACCTGAAGGCCAGTGCCTCTCTGATGCTTTGAATCTTCCAATAGCTCCAGCAGAGAAAAATGGTCAAGCTCGTCCACTGCACCTCAGAGCCTTAGACGCCCACTGGAAGGCAGCCGTGAATGAGTTCTGACTCCGTAACAACGAAAAGAAGAGTCTTCAAAGAACTGTTCTTTTCTTTCCTTTTCCTTCACAACTGGTGAAGAAGTCACTGGATGGTTGTTCTGGCTGGCATCCACTCCTTTCTAGTCCTTCCACAAATGGTGCAGTAGTTGTTGTTGTTAGGTGTTGTCAAGTACAACTCATAGCATCCTTAGCTGCAAGGTGGATGTGATGCTGGGTTAACCATCAGAAGACCGTACACTTCTAGCTACCAAGATCATCCCAGGGCTGGCTTCAAAGTTGACTCAAACCAACAGTCAGCCTGAGATTTCTGAAAGTGGTGGGACTCTTAACCACTGTATAGCCAGTTTTGAAGATATTATTCCTTGAGTTACAGGATGTTCTCACATGGGGAGGGCTTCTACCAGAAAGGAAAGCAGGTCAGAGAAGAGGAGGCCCAGGACTGAGGGTGATATCTAAGCCCTGGGACCCCAGACACATCTATTTGTTTCCTTTTGTTTTGTCCTAGCTTATTAAGAAATATTTCAGATATTCAAAATGTGTGAAGATTATTTTAACAATTATTCATATACCCACCAGAGAATGAATCAATTACCAATGAAATTAATCTATGAAATCTTCCCTCCGTAGATCAAGAAATTGCTGTATAAGCCAGTTTGAACCATAGCTCTGTCCTTTGTAGCAAAAGATTTTAAGTGGAATATATAAATAGCCAAAAATGTCTTTCCTAAGATGGTCCACAGTTTGAATAATTAAAAACACAGTAAGTATCCATCATGGTTTATTTACTAGTAACTGATGTAACCATAGTTCAGATTAATTGTGTACCCTCTCTAAGCTTAAAGTCACCATGCCCGAGTCAGCCTGCCCCTAACACTTACCTGCACTTAGTTCATCTTAGAAAGAGAATGGTCTGCCCTTTATGCCCGGTTGCCTGAACCTGCATAAGGGCTTTTATAGTCCACAGAAAATATTTCTGGTTTTCTTCTGCAAGCAGAAAATACAAAGCAGTGCCTGGGCTCTGGCCATGTCTGCACTTGGTCATCAATGTCTGGGCCACACCTGGGCCCTCCCAGATGCCTGATAAGGAGCTATATGCTTCTCATGCCACGCTGGCCACCTCCTTCACCAACACCACCAGCCCCTGGAAGCTGGGCAGATGGTGGCCTGTGGCTCAACACCACTTCTCTTACCCTGACAGCCCTAAGGCCATGGACCTTGTATCCTAGTTGTGGCTGGACTTGTACTCTAGTCTGTCATAACTGAGTAGATACATACACACACAGGCTGTAAAGCAAAATAGAAAATTGAGATTATTGACAAAATATCTTAGTTGATGGGTACTCTGGAGTTGAGAGAGGACAGTATTAAGGCAAGTGAGGACTTACAAAGTGGTGGGGAGCTCAAGGAACTGAAGAACAAATTCAAACCTAGAGATGCTATAATCAAGGATGCTTTGGGCAGAATATTAAATGATCCAGGAAGTATTAAAAGAAGATGGAAGGAA
>NW_006399849.1:8315136-8361652 GCF_000299155.1 Elephantulus edwardii | reverse complement strand
GTGTGGTTGGCGCAGGATAGAGCAGGGTTTAGGGCTGTTGTGCATAGGGTCGCTATGAGTCGCAAACAACTCGATGGCACATAACAACAACAACACCCTGAGTAACAGTACATGGTTGCTTGTTTTATGACAATTAGCATTGTTATACTCCTATATATGTATGTTTGCATATATAAACATTTAAAGGCCCACAACATTTTTTACTGTTGATTCTTACTCATGTGATTTCATGTGACATGAAGGGAGAAAAATACTCCATCAGTATTTCTTGGCTGTAAATCTTTATGGAAGCAGATAGCTAAGCCTTTCTTCTGCAATGTGTGTGCATATTCTACAGTGCGTACATGATCTTTGATACCTATTTATATTTAATACTTAAAAATATCATTTGTTTCAATACAAAAGATGTTCTTATAGAATAGCTCCCAGTTGCATGTCATATGGAAGGGGTTTAAAAAAAGTTGATATCAGGAGTGAACAAGAATAACAGGGTTCAGGGAGCTCTGGTGGCCTAGTGGCAAGAAGCTGCACTGCAATCCCAGAGGTACAAGGTTCAAATCCACCAGGTGCTCTGCTGGAGAAGGGGGGGCACGTTCCTACTGTACCAGTCAGATCCGATTTGACAGTACACACACACACACACACACACACAAATAATAAAATTTTTTTTAAAAAGAAAAGAATAACAGGGTTCTTATTTTCACAACATTAAGATCATAGAAGGGAGTTCTGATGGCTTAGTGGTAGGAACTGGCAAACCAACGATGGTGGTGGTTGTTAGGTGCTGGCTAGTTGACAATGACTCGTGTTGTTGTTAGGTGCCATCGAGTTGTAGGTGACTCACAATGACCCTATGAGTGATAGACCTGAACACTTGTATGACTTTCATCATTTCTCCAGGTTCATAGGGTTTCTGGAAGGAAGCTATTTCAGCAGTGGGTGCCAGTCCTATTTCCAAGCTTGTTTTAATTGGGGTGTGCCACCCAACACTGTCCATAGGTAGCCATGATCACATTTGACACTGTCACAGTGTTAAGTATCACAGCCACCACAAGTTACCACTGTACACCAAATGGACAGGCCAGTGCTATAATGACCTAGAAGAATGTTTGACCAAAAGCAATTAAAATCAGGTCTGAGGACTGTGGATTAAAGTCACCAACCTTTGGCTTGGTAGCATCCCTTTCTGTCCACTAGGCCAACTGAGCTCTCTCGTTGTTGTTAAAAGCCATTGGGTTTCCTGACGCAAGTGACCCTATAAACAATAGATCTAAACCCTGTCTTAATTCGTGCCATCTTCACACATCTTGACACATTAGAGTCACATGGTCTAAGCATTGTGTCCCTCTCCAAGGACAGCCTCTCCTAGCAACGTGTCCACAGTATGTGAGGTGAAGCCTCATCATCTTTGTCTCCAAAGAGCACTCTGGTTGCTCCCTCTCCAAGACATATTTGTTTGTTCTTTTGACATGTCATGCGATGTTCAGTGTTCTTCTCCAACACCACAGCTCAAAGGCATCAACTCTTCTTATGTCATCCTTATTCATTGTCCAGCTCTCAGATGCATAGCAAATTATTGGAAAGACCATGGCCTGAATCAGATGTACATAAGGCCTCAAACTGACATCATTACACCTCAGTACTTTCTAGAGGTTTCTAACTGCAGACTTTCCCAGCACAATATGTCTCCTGATTTCCTGTCTGTTGATACCAACAGCATTAATTGTGGATGCAAGCAAGAGGAAGTTGTTGATCGTTTCAATCTTTTCTCCATCTATCATGATACTGCCTATTGGTCCAGTGGTGAGAATCTTTGTTTTTTTTATATTGAGATGCAATTAGTATAGAAGGCAGTATTCTTTGATCTTCTGCAACAAGTGCTTCAAGTCATCCTCACTTTCAGCAAGCAAGGTTGTCTCATTTGCATAATGCAGTTTGTTGATGAGTTTCCCTTTGATCCTGTTGCCACATTCCTCTTCGTAGAGTCCAACTTTCTGAATAATTTGCTCAGCATACAAATTGAATAGGTGTGGAGAAAGAATTTAATCCTGACACACTCCTTTCTTAACTTTAAACCTTGCTCTCTTCACACAACAGCCTCCTGGTCTAGGTATAAGTTTCACATGAGCACAGTTAAGTGTTCTGAGATTCCCATTCATCTCAAAGTTAGCCATAACTTGCACAGACATTCTTCGGCCAGGATCCATCTGACATTAGAAATGGTATGGTCTCGTCTAAATTCTTCTTGAACATCTGGCAACTCATAATCTGTGCACTGTTCTAGTTACTTTTGAATGATCTTTAGCAATATTTTCCTTGTATATGATATTAATGATATTGTTCAATAATTTCCACATTCAGTTGGATCAACTTTCTTGTGAATGGGAACAAATATGGACCTCTTCAAATCGGACAAATATGAACCTTTTCAATCTATATACGCAACAGTTCATTCAGGAAGCTGGGTTTTATAAGAAGGAATGTGGCATCAGGATTGAAGAAAGACTCATCAACAGCCTATGTTATGAAAAAAACACAACCTTGCTTGCTGAAACAAAGAAGGACCTAAAGCTCTTGTTACAGAAGGTCACGGAGTGTAGTCTTCAATATTGATTGAAGTACAACATCAAGCAAACAAAGACTCTTACCACTGGGCCAATTGGCAGCATCATGATAGGTGGAAAAAAGGTTGAGGTTGTTAACAATTGCAGCTTGCTTGGCTCCACAATCAACATTCTTGGTACCAGCAGTCAAGAAATAAAAAGATGAATTGGGAAAATCTGCTGTCAGAGATCTCTCCAGAGCAATGAAAAGCAAAAAGTCTAGAGACTAAGGTGTACCCACCTATTCTAGGCCGTGGTCTTTGCCATTATTTAACTCAGAAAGCTGGACATTGACTAAAGGTGAAAGAAGAGGAAATTATACCTTAAAGTTGTGGTTCTGGTGAGGTGTCTTGAACATACTATGGATCTTTCAGAAAGCTATTAAGTCTATCTTAGAGAGGGTGAAACCAAGTGTCTCCTGGGAGGCTAGTATTTTGAAGCTCTGTCTCACCTGTTTTGGGCATGTGGTCAGGAGAGATCAGTCCTTGGAGAAGGACATCATGCTCAAAAGCGTGGAGCACAGTATAGGAGAGGAAGACTCCAGATGAGATGGATTGATACAGCAACTGGGGAAATGGAGTCAAGTGTGTCAGAATCAGTGAGACTAGCTCAAGATAGGACAGGGTTCATAGCTGCTATACATAGGGTCACTATGAGTCACAGGCAACTCAACAGCAGATAAGAACAATAAACAATATGGACCTCTTCCGATCCATTGGCCAGACAACTAGCCTCCAAATTCCCTGACATTGACTGGTGAGCACATCCAGGGCTGCATCTGTTAAATGAAACAAGTCAGTTGATATTCCATCGATTCCTGGGGCCTTATATTTTGCTGATGCCTTCAATGCAGCTTCTACTTCCTCCTTCATTAACACTGGCTCCTGTTTATATGGTACTTCCTGAAATTTTTCAGTGTCAGTCAGTTCTTTTTGGTACAGTTACTCTGCATATTCCCTCCATCTTCTTTTGATGGCTTCTGGATCTTTCAATATATTGTCCATAGCATCTTTTAATATTGTGACTTGAGGCTAATTTTTTTTTTTTTAGTTCTCTCAGAATGAGTTCTTCCGTTTTTATTCTCCAATTCCAACTCTCTGTACATTCCACTATAATACTTTGCTTTGTCTTCTCAAGCTGCCACTTGAAATTTGTTCAGCTTTTTTAGTTTGGCATGTTTCCCTTTGTGAACCCAAAGGTACACAGTTCGAATCCACCAGCTGCTCCATGAGAGAAAGATGGACAGTATCCTCTGTGTGATTCACTGCCTTTGAAAACTCACTGGAAGGTCGGGTACGGGTGGGTTCTGACTCAAGGGTAAACAACAATAACGACATTATTACAGAGGAGGAGGAAATGAGGAAACTGATAAATACACAATCTTTAGATTATGATATGTAGTAAAAGGAAAATGAATCATGGTAGTTTTAAAGCAAGTGGCAGTGTGTACAACAGTGTGCTACTGTCTAGTATGGCTGAGGAACGAACGCTTCCCCGCAGAACGTACATGTAAGAATTTACCTGCCTGAGCTACAAGGCGATTGTGAGAGGACTGTACAGACTCCATTTTGTGCCTAGCCTCCATCTTGGGCCTGAACCACCAAAATACGGGAAGGTCTTATCTCAAGGTCAGCCATCTGTGCCTAGTGCCCTTGTAAAGCTTAAGTAACCAGCCCTAAGGTTTTACGTATGTAACACAAGGACATGCATACATGACACAGGAAAGGCGTGTACGTGACACAGGAAAGGGAAGAAGTGGGCTGAATAGCCTAGGCACAAGCCAATCACAAACCAGCCCATGTAACTGCCCCCCTAGCCCTCCAATCATGTTCCCAATTATCTCATCCTCATAAACCTGCCCTACCATAACTCATAAAAGGACTTGTGAACTGGCACCTGGGGTCACCATTTTCTACTGAGTGGTGGAACCTACATGCATGCTGAAGTTCTGCAAAATAAAGCACTCTTGCCATTTGCATACGCAAGTCTTTCGGGCAGTGATATACAGGCCTAACAAATGCAGGTATAGAGGGATCTGGCAAAAGAACACTGTGGTAAAGGAACAGTTAATATAACGGCAAGAAATAGGTTACAACATTGAAAGAAGAGAAATGTCATATGGCTGGAGTTTAATGTTCAAGAAAAGAAGCAGAGGAGCTAATATCAAAGGTTGGGACTTAATTCTAAGACAATGCTGTTGTTGTTATGTGCCGTCGAGTCGCTTGCGACTCATAGCGACCCTATCAAATTTGTTGTGAAAGTTCTCTTAAAACTGTTAAATCAAAGCTGGCACCTTGAGCACTAAGACGCACCTTGACCAAAGTCAAAGTGAAAAGTGGATTTTAAAACTGGACAAGGAACTGCATGTGAAAACTGGACAATCAAATAAGGTTGGTTCACAAATTGGTGCTTTGGAATGGTGATTTGAACAAAAGAATATTGACCTTCCTATGGACTAACAGAATGAACGAATCTGTCTGGAAAAGGTGCAGTCAGAATGCTTCAAAGCAAGTATGACAACAAGACTTTGTTTCTGGTACTTTGTACATATCATCAGCAGGGATCAATTCCTGGAGAAGGACATCACACTTGGTAGAGAGAGGGTCAGTGAAAAAGGAGAAGTCTCTTAACGAGATGGATTGACATAAAAGCTGCAGCAATGAATTCAAACACAGCAACGGGGATGATGCAAGACCCAGCATTTCATTCTGCTACACAAAAGGTTCCTATGAGTCACAGCCCCTAAGAAGAACGCTCACACATTCATTCATTGCCTTCAACTCACATTCAACTAATAGCTAACCCTCCAGCAGGTTTCTAGAGGCTATATATCACATAAGAAGAGATTGCTGATCTTTCTTCCGAGGAGAAGCTGGTGGATTGGAAACAGCTACCTTTGGTTTGACAGCACAACCCACTAGGCCAACAGAGCTCGAATGTTGTTAGAGACCCTATGAACAACAGAACTGAGCATTGTCCTATCCTGTGACATCCTCATCATACCTGACACACTTGAACCCAGAGCCCAACGGAAAGCCACTCAAGGACGTTTAGAAGGAGGCAATATGAACTGAATTGTGATTTTACAAATTTCACTCTGGCTGTTTCACCAATAATGTACTATAATAAGTAGGATGAGGATGCCAATTAAGAAGCTATTATAATTGTTTATTCAGGACATGATGTGCTCTGGAACAAGGACATATCTTACACCTTACGTCTAGTTGGAATTAAACATAAGAACATTTCTTTAAAAAACATCTAGGGAATTTTTGAAATATATAAATTCTGAATCCATGTACCTGGAGTGGAAATGGAAATTCTCAGCAGGAGTTCAAACCAGACTGAAGGCATTTTAGTAGGAGTTTAAAAGCCTGGCTTGACCTCCAACTCCACAAACTTTATAACCTTGGGTTAAGTAATTATGCTAAAATTCCTCATCTCTGATCTTCTAAAAGGTGATTCCCACCCATGTCCTCAGTGCAGAAATAAAAAGATAGCCCATGTAATGGAATTATCATCCAACTGTCTGCAAGATACTCCTAAAAGATCTCAATAAATGTGGGTTATTAGTACTATTTTAGGCAGTATGAAAACCTATTTCTTTTTTAACATTATATATTCTTTTAGCAAAGAGTATTGACTATTTCATGGAACACCCATAGGAAAAACAATTCTATCTGGAGGAAGTGTAACTAGGGTGTTCCTTCAAGGGAAATATGGTGAAACATTGTCTCACGTAATTTGGGCATGTTATCAAGAGGGCCAGTGCTTGGAAAAGACATCATTCTATCAAAAGAGAGGAAGATCCTCAACAAAACGGACTGACTCAGTGACTGCAACAACAGCAGGATTGAGGATGGCAGGGATCTCGAGGGTGGTGAAGGAGAGGGCAGGGCACAGTTAGGATCTATTGTATGTAGGGCTGCTGTGAGTCTTAGTTGATTCAAGGGCACCTAACATCAAAAGCACATTTCTTTGACAACCTTTGAGCATTTCACATATTACAATTTGCTTTATTCGCAACACTGCCTCAACTTCCTCTTTTTATATTGAAGAAAACAACAGTGTTGAGTGGTTTATACCCCAAAACCTCAGCACAGTGTCGAATATTAGTTAAAAAAACAACCTGAGAGATTATCAATATTGGCAGCCTGGAGATTTTTCAATATCTGGAAACTCTAAAATGTTACACTTTTGAGCTCAGAGATATTGGGTTTTCCCCTCCTAGGACACTTGTTTCCACAGTTTAAAAAGTTACTAAGAAATTTCAAGTAATTATAATTAAAAAACACAGATCTGCTGCACAGATAAAGAAATTTAAATACTTTGTGTTTGAATAACTGGCTCAAACTAGTAAATGTTAGATATGAGAATAAATTCTAAAAACAACACAGAGGTAATATCAAGATTCTAATAAATTAATAAAGCAAGTGTAACATGATAAGACCATTAAAGATTAAAAAGCAAAGACTTTATACTAATGGCTGAGATTCACCTGGCTCTAGCCATAGGCTTTTAAATCTGAGTTATGAATACTAAATCTCCTTGATAGTTCCCATTTAGTTCCTTTGGGTTGGTTGGGACTACATATTGTTTTAAGTTTCATCTGGTCGACTATGATACATAATGACCTTAAGAACAATGGAACTGAACCCTGCCCTATCTTGTGCCATCCTCATCGTATCTGATAGGTTTGAATTCACAGCTGCAGTCACGGTGCCAATCTATCTCATTAAGGGTTTTAATTTCTTTCACCTATCCACCTTTTTGAGCATGATGTCCTTCTCAAAGGTCTGGCCCCTCCTAACGACATCCCCAAAAGACATGGGATGAGCTTCACCATCTTTTTCTCTAAGAAAGACCCTGGACAACCCTCTCCAGGATATATTTGTTCTTTTGGTAGTCAATGCGATGTTTAGTACTCTTGTCCAATGCCACAACTCAAAAGCATTGATTCTTCCTCTGTCACCCTTGGTTATTGCCCTACTTCCAGATGCTTAGGAAGTAATTGAAAATGCCATGGCTTGAATCATGTACATCTTCGTCTTTAAACTGGCATCATTGTTCCTTACAACATTAGAGAGGTCTTTGACAGCAGATTTCCAAGTGCAACAAGTCTTTTTATTCTTTGAGTGCTAGTGTCAGGGGTGTTGATTTTGGATCCAAGCAAGACAACATCATTAATGACTTCAATCTTCTCTCCATCTATTATGATGTTACCTATTGACCCAGTGGTGAAGACATTTGTCTTTTTTATGTTGAGATGTGATTCATATTGAAGGCTGTATTTTTTAACCTTTTGTAGTGTCCCAGGTCCTCCTTGCTTTCAATAAGTGTCATCTGCATAATGTCGCTTACTAATAAGTCTTCCTCAAATCCAGATGCCACATTCTTCTTGATAAAGTCCAGGTAGATGTGACTCATGTTGTTATTGTTGTTGTTGTAATGTGCCATTGAGTCACTTGCAACTCATAGGACCCTATACGCAACAGCCCTGAAACATGCTCTATCCTGTGCCAACTTGACTGTCTCTGACATTCCTACACTCAATACTCCAGTCACTGTTTCAGTCCATCTCATTGATGGTTTCCCTCTTTTTCTCCATCCCTCCACCCTTCTGATCCCTCCTTGTAGTATGCCCAAAGTATATCAGATAAAGCCTCAGGGTCCTAACCTTCAAGGAGCAGCCTAGCTTTACTAGGACAAAACTGTTTGTTCTGCTGGCAGTCTATGGTATATTCAACACTTTTCTCCAGTGCCACAGCTCTAAGGCAACAATTCTTTCTATCATCCCTAGTCATTATCCACATCTTTGACACATAGCAAGTAATTGTGAAAACTATGGCCTGGATCAGGTGCACCTTAGTCTCCAGACTGACATCATTGTCATCAGTACTCTGGAGAGGTCCCTGATAGCAGACTTTCCCAATGCAATCTGTCTCTTGATAGTGATCCCATATTCAACATAATGAAACATGGCCCAGTTTTGCAAAATCCTCACAGTCATTCATGTCAACCAAACTCACTGAGGGTCCTTTAGTGTTGACCTTCTGCCTTACCAAGTATGATGTCCTTCCACAGGAACCAATTCTCAAAAAAGAAAAAAACCAAATTTTTGAGGTAAAGCTCAGATCCTTGCTTCTAAGAAACCTTCTGGCTGTATTTGTTCCAAGATAGTTGGTTCTTCTGGCAGTTCATGGTATATTCCATATTCTTTATCAATACCACAATTCCATTATTCCCTCTCTCTTATTCATTGTCCAGTTTTCTCAAGCATATGATGTACTTGAAAATAGCATAGCTTGGGTGAAGTACACCTTAGCCATTAAAGTGATATATTTTCACTTTCTACTTTTTTTGTATTTTTTTTATTTTATTATTTTTGCGTGAGTGTACCGTCAAATCAGATCTGACTGATACAGGAGGAGATTTTCCCTCCTTTCCCGGCAGAGCATCTGGTGGATTTGAACCATGTGCCTCTGGGATTGTAGTTGCAGCTCCTTGCCACTAGGTCACCAGAGCTCCCCACACTTTCTACTTTTTAAAAATTCTTTTGGAGCAAGTTTACTCAATGCAATGAATCATGTGATTTTTTTAAATTGCTATTTCCATGAGCATTGCATGAGGATCCAAGTAAAATGAAATCCTAGACAATTTCACTGCCAGAAGAACAATCAGTCTTAGACTAAATACAACCAGTGTGCTCTCCAGAAGCACAGAGGGTGAGCCCTTGGTATGTAGTCATGCCATTAGGAAAGGCCTATCTCTAGGAAAGGACATTGGGTGGGTAAAACTGAGGGTCAGGAAAAGCCAAGGCGCCTTTTCTAAGACAGACTGACACAGCAGCCACAACAATTCAAGTATACAGACAGGAAGATGGCACATAAGTGGGAAAGGTTTCGTTCTAAGATACAAAATGTTAGTTGATTGGAGCCTACTTTACAGCAACTAAAAATAACAATATAAAAATGGTAAATATAGCACTCTTAAGAAGGAAACTTGACTTCACTCTTATTTATTGTTAATACTAAAACAGAAGACAGTGATCTGCATGGGAGCTCATGAAAATGGATTTCAGAGGTGCACCTATTGGAGGAACATCACACTGGCATACTGGGGTCCTGCAATGTCCTTGTGTTCTGTTGTTTCTGACTGTCAACCAATCTGTCTTTTGAATATTAATTTGCTTCCAGAGTATTTTATTGATGTTGTTGTTGTTCTGTGCTATTGAGTCGCTTGTGACTCATAGTGACCCAATGTACAACAATTCTGACCTCTGCTCTATCCTGAGTCAACCTTATTGTCTCTGACATACCTACCCTCATTACCCCAGTCACTGAATCAATACATCTCATCGAGGATCTTCCTCTCTTGTGCTGTCCCTCCCAAGCATGATGTTTCTCTCCAACGACTGGTCTCTCCATGCAACATGTCTGTAGTATGTCAGACAGAGCTTCAGAATTCTTGTCTCCAAGGAACAATCTGGTTATATCCTCTCCAGAATGCAACTATTTGTTCTCCTAACAGTCCAAATTATATTCAATACTCTTCTCCAGCACCACAGCCCACAGGCATCAATTCTTCTTGTATCATTCCTAGTCATTGTCCTGCTTTCTGATGCATAGCAAGTAATTGCAAAGACCATGGCCTGTATCAGGTGCACTGAGGGGAAAAACTCAGAACCCTTAGGTAGGTCCTTTGCCTCACTCACTGTACTTGTTGGTTTTCTTTAACATGTTGTATTCTTTATAGGTGAAGAATATTGACTACACCACGCAATGCCAGAAAACAAACAAATTTCTCTTGGAAGAAATGCAACCAGAATGTTCCTTAGGCCACAAATGATGAGACCTCATCTCATACATTGAGCATATTCTCTAGAATGACCAGTCCCTGGAGAAGGAGCTCATGCTTGGAAAAGTGGAGAGTGAGCAAAAAAAAGAAGACCCTCAGTGAGACAGATTGACACAGAGGCTCAAACAATGGGGTCAAGCATAACAGTGATGAGTATGATGAAGTATTTGTTCTGTTGTATGTTAGGTCACGGTGAGTCAGAGCCAGATCAATGGCAATTAAAGACAATAACACTCCTTACAATAGTGGACTGAGACAACATTTATAAAAATAATGAATACACGGCAGTGACTGCTTTCTGCTTCCCATTAATATTCACTCACAATCCATGTATTGGCTTCATGCAATCTTAGAGCCACCACGAGTTACCTTTGTACAATAAATTGACAGAGCAGTGCTATACCACCTAGAAGAATGTTTGACCAAAAACAATTAAAAGCAGGCCTGAGGGATGCAGATTAAATAACCCACCTTTCCTTGGTAGCATCACCTCATATAAATTACATTGTGATTAGATGCCCTCAAGTTGACCAAGACACGTAGTGATCCTACAAACAACAGATCTGACCCTTGCCCTGTCCTGTGCCATCCTCATCACCTCTGATATGCTTGAGCTCATCGTTATACTCACTGCGTCAGTTAATCTTATTGAGACTCTTCTCTTTCTCTGACCCTGCACATTTCCAAGATGTATGCTATTTTCTAAGGACGGGCCTCTCCTGACAACACACCCAAAGTATGTAAGATGAAGCTTTGCCATCCTTGCCTCTCAGGAGCACCCTGGCTGCACTCCCTTCAACACAGTCTTATTTACTCCTTTCGCAGTCCATTTGCTATTTGGTACTCTTCTCCAATACCACAGTTCAAAGATATTAAATTACAGGCATGTTAAGTTAGACATGTTTTATTTATGAAGAAGTGAAGTGTTTCCCAATGTACTTTTGTCCTAATCAATAGTTACTCAATTTCCCAGTGCCACTAATTTTTAACTGACAGCGCAAAAGAGGAAAGAATCAGAAAGAGGGAGGATCACTCAACTGACCCTGAAGCAAGCCTCAAGTCTTATCTGATCTGCGTTAGCAATTAGGAAAGACAGAAAAGGGGAGCTGGACCAAAAGGAAGTTGGCACTAAACATGAAAACCCCACCCAGCATCCTCTTCTGAATGTGATAATGCTAATTTTTACATTGTTCGCCTGTGCTTAGCAGACTGTGGAGGAACCACAGTGCCATGCAACTCATTGTTGCAGACATGAAGAAAGCAATATTCAAAGAAGTTATGTCAAGATTTCGGAATGGTTTCTTATAAGCAAAGTCACTTTTCACTTGTATATTGTTAAGTTTCTTACAATTTCTCAAGACCACGTCCCTTGACTTAAGTCAAGGTGTACCACTGAAAGCCCATGGTCATTATCTGAGAAAGAAGAAACTACTTCTCCACATTCAAGATCCATTAATAATTTCTATCTTCTTAATACAAGTGTTCGCACTGTGGGGCTGGAGAAGAGTATTAAATATGCTATGGACTGCTAGGAGAATAAACAGGCTCATCCTGGAGAGGGTCAAGCCAGACTGCTCCATGGAAGGAAGGGTTTGAAGCTTATTTTGGATATGTTGCAAAGACAGACCAGCCATTGGAGAGGGATATCATGCTTGGAAGGGTGAAAGGACAGCACAAGAGAGGAAGACCCTGGAGAAGATTAATTGACTCACTGACTAGGGTAACAGGGGTAGGTGTGTCAGAGACAATGAGGTGGGCTCAAGATAGAGCAGGATCTAGGGCTGCTTTACATAGAATCATTGAGACACAAGCAACTTAACAGCACATAACAATATAAGACTCAAGTATTTAGACCTAGCAAAATCCAGATAAAATTACAGTTTCACTATCTCACCATATACCTACAAATTAAGAAAGCATGACTCCAATCAAACAATAGACAAAAAAATGGTAATCTGAATTTTTTAAAAATAGCTACATAATCATATCTCAATTTTCATGACTTTAAAAAGTTTATATTGTTTTGCACACCAAATTTGTATACAGTGTGTTCCTTATTTATTTTATAAATAAATTTATTTTATTAATTTTATAAAATTAATCACCATTAGGCCATCTTCGCATCCCTCAATCAGACGGAACCTTAGAGATGCTTCTGGAAGAACTATCATGATGGCCACCCATGAAGAAACCCAAGTCCAGTTCAAATTTGTGTTGGTGAGTGATGGTGGTTTTGTAAAAACAACATTCATGAACACCATCTGACTCCTCATCTGGAAGTATGTAGCCACTGTGGGTGAGGAGGTCCATGCCCTCGTGTTCCACACAGACAGAGGACTGATTAAATTCAACCTGTGGGATACAGCTAGCCAGGAGAAATTTGGAGGACTGAGGGATGGTTATTATATCCAAGCCCAGTGAGCCAATATGATGTTTGATGTAACATAGAGAGTTGCCTACAAGAACATGCCTAACTTGCACAGGGATCTGCTTTAAGTATGTGAAAACATCCTCATTGTGTTGTGTGGCAACAAAGTGGGCACTAAGGACAGGAAGGTTAAGGCAAAAATCTATCATATCCCCTTACAAGAAGAACCTTCAGTACTTTGATATTTCTGCCAAAAGTAACTACAATTTTGAAAAGCCTTTCCTTTGGCTTGCTGGTAAACTAGTTGGAGACTCTAACTAGGAGTTTCTAGTCATGCCTGCTCTCGTTACCCCCGAAGTTGTCTTGCACCCAGCTGTAGCAGCACAATATGAGCACGATTCAGAGGTTGCACAGACAACGCCTCTCGCGGAAGAGGATAGTGATCTGTGAAAAAACGAAGTTGGAGTCCAGCATCAGAAGTCTAATTTTTATGGTGTTTTTGTTTGTTTCTTTTTTACATTTTTTATTATTATCATTATACTAGATTATAAAATTAGAATACACTGGTTTTCCCACCAGTTCCTTCCCATTTCCCCAACTGTTGTTGTTGTTATGTGCCATCGAGTCACTTGCGACTCATAGCGACCTTATGGACAACAGCCCTAAACTCTGCTCTGTCCTGTGCCAATCGCACGGTCTCTGATACACCCACCCCGATTACCCCAGTCACTGAATCAATCCACCTCATAGAGGGCTTTCCTCTCCTGTGCTGTCCCTCCACCCTCCCAAACATGATGCCCTTCTCTAAGGACCGGTCCCTCCTTACAACATGACCAAAGTATGTCAGACGAAGCCCCAGAATCCTTGCCTCCAAGGAGCAGCCTGGTTTAATCCTCTCCAGGATGAATCTGTTTGTTTTCTTAATAGTCCATGGTACCCTCAATACTCTTCTCCAGCACCACAGATCAAAGGCATCAATTACCCCTATCAAATTGTACGACTCCATGATTAATCCCCCTCCACCCCTGCACATCCTCACTCCTCTGGTTTCACCCTACCCCCCCCCCCCCCCTTGGATCCTCATTCTTGTTCTACAATAATGGTTTTAAACAGTATTTGTCCTTATGGGACTGAGTTAGTTCACTCAGCATTATGCTCTCCAGTGCCTCCCAATTTAGGTAATAAATTGTAAAATTATTGCTTCTGTGTGCTCCGTAGTCTTCCATTGTGTGAATGTACCATAACTTCCCAATCCAGTCGATTGTGGTTGAACATCTGGGCTGTTTCCATGTACTTGCGATGATGAATAAAGCTGCTATGAACTTTGGTGTACAAATCTCCATTTTTGCCTCAGTTCTCATTATTTCTGGATGTATTCCAAGCAATGGAATAGCTGGGTCATATGGAATTTTTATGTTCAGCTTTTTGAGAAGGCGCCAAACTGTCTTCCAGAATGGTTATACCATTTTACAATCCCACCAACAGTGTATAAGACTTCCTTTCTCACCACATCCTCTCCAACATTTATTTCTTGCTGTCCTGTTAAACTTTGTCATCGCTACTATAGTAAGATGGTATCTCATTGTGGTTTTGATTTGCATCTCTCTTATTGCTATTGATTTTTTAAAAATTTTAAATCAGTTTAACAAAATTACTCATGCAGATTTTAAATCATTTTTACAGTTGATTTAGCATTTGTGACTGGTTTTTAGATTGTGATGTAGAATGAATGGTGTTTGCATCTTTGCAATTTTATTCCAATTTGGAAACAGAACAAATGTTCATTTTTGCTTCAATAATGGAGCCACTGAGAACTAAATTTGTCTTCCCCCAACACACATTTTATGAAAACTATTTTAATATTATTTTTAATATATTTTCAGGAACTTCTTGCAAGGAAGTCCTTTCAACAAGGACTTAAATGACAGTATCTTCTAAAAAGTTTCTGTGGAGATAAAGGCAAACTGTTTGGAGAGAGCAGGGCTCTTTGGTGGAGGAGAAGGCCTGGTGCTTTTTCCCCCCAGTTGAAGTGGATTCTCAAGGATTTAGAATTTACTGCCATTGAGTCAATTCTGATTCAGAGCAAGCTTGATCCTGCTTCCAAGGTTGTAAATCTAGAAGGGGGTGGAGTGCTCACCTTCCTCCTGTGGAGCCATTGTGGGGTATGAACCCACAGAGATGTGTGTCTTTTGGTTATCAGCTTAGCATAGTTCACAGCCAGAGATCCAAGTTCAAGGAAGCATTCACTCCCACTGAACTGTCTCTGTATAGGGCAGGGCCAGGCTGTGTCTAAGCGTATAGCTTTCTGGGTTCAGCGTCTGATGAGCCTAAATGAAGCCAACTGTAACATCTGTCTAAGTTAATCCCACACCTACTAAACCAGTGCAAAAAAAGAGATATGGGCAAGCCAAATATAAGATGCCCTGATTTTTTAAAATTTCTGAATTTTTTAAAATTTTATGCTGATTTCTTTACAAAGTTTGAATATTTTTATGAATTGTCATTGATTTTGAGCATTTCTTCACGTGTCTGTTGGCCGTTCGGATATTTTCCTCAGTGAAAATTCTTTCCACATTTTTTGCCCATTTTGTAATTGGGTTATCAGTCTTTTTTTTGTGGAGGCCCAGGAGTATTCTGTAAACTTTTGTTGTTTGCCACTTTGTTATCTAGCTAAGCAGAGCATGTGCTAATCTTTGAAATGCTGAAGGAATGCTGAAGGAGATGAATGGGCTTCAGAATGAATGTGGCAGTTTAAAACACCCTTCATTTTTTTGGACCTCCATATTTAGCTGTTTTAGAAGGCAGTTATTTTCTTCTTGAGTTTCAAATACAAGACTGCTACAGTAAAATCACAAAAAACAAACAAACAAACAAACAAAAAAAACCCAGCAAAAAATTACTCACCATTGATCTATGCTTACTGTCTTTTCAGGTCCATGCTGGATCTTACCTAATTCCTTCACCTCCTCCCTCTTCCCACCAAACTCTGCAATACTGTGATTTCCCCCCCAATCCCATCTTCAGATCCTCACCCCCTCCCCTTTATCCTTCAGATTTTTATACATATTTTACTAGTTATCCTTCTATTTTTACTATCATGTTCTTCTTCAGTATTTTTTTTTTTTATTAGACTGAGTTAGTTCACTCAGTATAATGCTCTCCAGCCTTTCTCATGTTATATATTTGGTTGTTTGGGTTTTTTTTGGAAAAAAAATCATTGCTGCTGATTTGCCCTTTGTAGTATTCCATTGTGTGAATGGACCACAATTTCTCAATACACTTGTCTATTGATGGACATTTGGGTTCTTTCTACTTTCTTGCTACTGTGAATAATATTGCTATGAAAATCAGTGTAAAATCTCCATTTGTGTCTTCATGTGGTATCCATATATATACAAGGAAGACCTATTAATACCACTATAATTCAAATTTATACATCGGCAATTAGAGCCATAGAGGAGGAAATAGATTATTTCTATCAACCGTCAGAAATTGGTTGAACATGTAACCAAAATGCATTAATAATAATAATAACAACATAATAATGAGTGACTGGAATGCGAAAGTTAGGAACCAGGAAGAGGGATCACAAGTCAGCAAATGCAGATTTGGTTACAGATATGAGTCTGGGCATAGAATGATACGATTCTGCACAATGATGTGTTCATTACAAATACTCGTTATAAGAAACATAACTGCAGACTATATATACATGGATTTCACCTGATAAAATGCAAAGGAATTAGATTGATTACATCTGTGGAAGGAATTGTTGGAGAAGTTCAGTATCAGCAGTGAAAACTAGACCAGGTGCTGATTGTGGAACAGACCATCAACTACCATACACAAATTCAAATCAAAGCTAAGAAGGTCAAATCATATCCACAGGAATAAAAATTTGATATTGTGTCTATTTGCCCTGAATTTAAAAACCAACTCAGGAACAGGTTTCAGGATTGAACCCTAATGAACAAAAACCAGATGAGCTGTGGGAACATATCAAGAATTTTGTCCATGAAGAATGTAAAATGTCATTACAAAGAAGGAAGAAAAAAAGACCAAAATGGATGTCAGAAGAGACTGAATATTGCACTAGAGTGCCAAAAAGCCAAAGCAAAGGGAAGGTATCAAGAAATTAAGGAGCTGAATAGAAGATTTCAAAGGGCAGTTCAGGAAGACAAGGCAAAGTATTATAATAAAATGTGCAAGGAGCTGGAGCTGGAAATTCAAAATGGCTGAACTCACTCAGCATTTCCTAAGCTGAAGGAACTAAAGAACAAATTTAAACCATGAGTTTCAATGCTTAAGGAGGCTATGGATTCTATGGACAGAATACTGAATGATTCAGTAAGCATTAAAAGAAGATGGAAGGAGTATACAAAATCAATGTACCAAAAGCAATTAGATGACACCAAAGAATTTCAAGAAACAACATATGATCAAGAGGCAATGGTGATGAAGGATGAAGCGCGGGCTTCTCTGAAAGACTTGGCAAAAAACAAAGCCCCAGGAATTCATGGAATACAAACTGACGTATTTTAACAAACAGATGTTGCCCTGTATATACTCACCAAATTGTGCCAAGAAATCTTGGCCAACTAACTGGAACAGACCCATATTTATTCCCGTTAAAAAAAAAAAGTGACCCAACAGAGTGTGGAGATTATCGAACAATATCACTAATATCATACACTAGCAAAATCCTGCTAAAGATATCCAGAAATGACTGGAACAGTACATTGACAGAGAACTACCAGAAATACAACCTGAGTTTAGAAGAAGTCGTGGCACTAGAGACATTACTGCCAATGTCAGATGGATCTTGGCAGAAAGCAGAGAGCACCAGAGCAATGTTTATCTGTGTTTCACTGACTATACAAAGGCTATTGACTGTGTGGATCACAACAAACTGTGGCTAACCTTGAGGAAAATGAGAAGCCAAGAACACTTGGTTGTGCTCATGTGAAACCTGTGCTTAAACCAGGAAACAACCCTCAGAACAGAGCAAGGAAACACTGCATGGTTTAAAATAAAAACCAGAATGCTTCAGGGATGCATCCTGTTTCCATACTTTTCAATCTATATGAAGACCAGATCATTCAAGAAGCTGAGCTTTATGAGGAGGAATGTGGCATCAGGACTGAAGGGAAGACTTCTCAACAATGTACATTATACAGATGACACAACCTTGCTTGCTGAAAGTAAAGAGGACTTGAAGCACTTGCTGCAGAAGGTCAAGGACCGTAGCCACAATGCATTCAAATTTTGTAAATAAACTAGTAGAAAATTAAAAAGGGGGGGGTGGAAATATGGATTGAAGCTCAACATAAGGAAAACAAAGATTCTTGCCAAGAGCCCAATTAGCACCATAGCAGTTGGAGAAGAGATTGACGGTGTTAATAATTACAAGCTTGCTCGGCACCACAATCAACAGTCTTGGCGTGAGGAGTCAGGAAATCTGAAAACAAATTGCATTGGGGAAATCTGCTGTCAGAGACCGCTCCAGAGTACTGAAATGCAACACTGTCAGGTGTGCCTGATCCAGGTCATGGTCTTCACAATATGTGTCAGAGAGATGGACAGTCACGAAAGGTGATGCAGGAAGAATCAATGCCTTCAAATTGTCAAGAAGAGTCTTGAATATGGCATGGACCACTAAGAAAACAAGTTTGTCTCTCCTTGGAGGCTAGGATTTTGAAGCTCCATCTCACATACATTGGACATGTGGCCAGGAGGGATAGATAGTTGGAGAACATCAGGTTCTGAAGGGTGGAGGGACAGCACAAGGGAGGAAGCCCCTGGATGATATGGATTGATTCAGTAACTGGGGCAATAAGGGTTGGTGTGTTGGAATCAGCGAGACTGGCTCAGGACAGGGAAGGCTTTGGAGCTGCTGTACAAAGTGTCGCTATGGGTCACAGGCAACTCAACAGCACACAACAACAACAATATATTCCTAGCAGTGAAATAGCTAATTCATATGAGATTTCTATGCTCAGCGTTTTGAGGAAATGCCAAACTGCCTTTCAGAATTGTTGCACCATTTTACAATCCCGCCAATAAGAGTTCCAACATCCAGCCTTGCTGTCCTTTTAAACTTTGCCACTCATTTAATTAATCCTGGCCAATTCCTGTTGTTGCCTGAATTTAAGATAATTTTCATAAAAAGAGCAATTCTTAAATGCACAGTTTGATAAATGGTTACATTTTTAGACATAGTCTAACTACCAACCATGTCAAGATACAAAACATTTCTTTCTCTAAGTTTGTTATATTGTAGTGGCTTGTGTGTAGCAATAATGTTCAAAACTATGCCACAGATATTTCAAATACCAGCATGGATGCCATGAGAGAGTGATAGATAATGAATACTGTAATGGAACAGATGAGAGGAAGAACTGTCCAAGAGGAATATACAACTAGACATATATGCGTAGAACAACAATCTGGAACAAGAGATACATTGCAAAGTGGACCGGGGAAAGGAGAGGGAAGGAAGATAATGTGCAACAATGAATGAATACAAATAAAAGATAAATAAAAAAGAGAGAAAAAATTTTTCAGACTAATACTGACCAGAAAGAAAGGCCCAGAAATATACTTCTGAAAACTGATCTATCAACCACAGCAGAACATTTTCTCATGTGGTGTTAGATGAGTCCTTAATACCTAGGGTTGTAAGATATTCAAATTATACAGTAACAGCATGTGGACTTAAGCATACAACAACTATGAGATGATGCAGGACTTACCACCATCTCATTCTGTTGTACATGGGATTGCTGTGAATTAGAATCAAAGTGGTAATAAAAACTATTTGAGAAAACCCTAACTCACCTCTCAGTTTGCAAAAACCACATTTCTGACTTTTGCTCTCAAAGAACCAAAGATTCATTTTCATGAATTTTGTATTACCTAACTGGAACCATGTATGATGTTGATCGGCTCCACAATCCACACTCTTAGCACCAGCAGTTAAGAAATCAAAAGATGAATTTCATTAGGAAAATCTGCTGCAGAGACCTCTCCAGAGTCCTGAAGAGCAACGATGTCAGGCTAGATACAAAGGTGCACCTAATTCAGACCATGGGTTTTTGCAATTCCGTGCTATGCACCAGAGAGCTGGACAATTACTAAGAATGGCAGGAGAAGAATTGATGCCTTCCAGTCGTGGTGCTGGAGAACAGTCTCGAACATACCATGGACTGATAAGAAAACAAATATGTCTGTCTTGGAGAGGGGGAAACCAAATTTCTCCTTGGAGGCTAGGATTTTGAAGCTCTGTCTCATATACTTTCGGCACATGGCCAGGAGAGACCAGTCCTTGGAGAAGGATGTCATGCTCAGAAGAGTGAGGGGACAGCGCAAGAGAGGAAGACCCCAGGTGATATGGATTGATGCAGTGACTGAGGCAATGGGAATTGGTATGTAGGAATTAGTGAGACTGTCTCAGGACAGGGCAGGCTTCAGAGCTGCTGTACATAGGGGTCCCTTATGGGTCACAGGCAACTGGATGGGACATAACAACAGCAACAACATGATGTTTTTGTTCATTCTTCATTAGATTTGTCAGATTCATCCATATGATTGTACATATCAGCAATCTGCACTTTCTCATTGCTGTATGATATTCTACTGTGTGGCTTTATTTACCCATTATTACTCTTGATATAAACCCTTGGATTGTTTCCAAAGCTTTAGCTTCTTACTAATAAAGCTGTTTTATGAACTGATTTTTTTTTTTGCTTTTATCTCTGTTGAGCCAGTGATTAACTATTCAGTTGCTAACCAAAAGATCTCTTTCTTCTGTCATTGCCATCAACAGTTCTAAATGCACCAGCCAATGTGGAGAAGAAAAATGTGGCAGTGTGTTTGTGTAAATATTCACAGCCTTATAAACCTTTGCAGCAGTTCTTTGTCTTCTTACAAGGTCATTCTGAATTGGAAATGACTCAATGTCCACAGGTTTGGTTCTTAGTTTTTCTTTGGCTATCAGTGGAATTCCTAGATCATTTGGCCTGCTTTCTGTTCTGTTTCTTCCTTTTAAGTCCTAGACTATAATCTAGTCTTTCTAAGTCACCAAAAAAACCCCCATAACGTTGTGCATCACATTAAGCCTGAGAAAAGCAGGTGGCAGATTTCCGTTGAAAAAAGGTCAGTTGAGCAAGCAACACCTTTCACGGTTTACTGACTCTCAACCACATACTGGGTTTTACTCCCTCATTTCTGTCTTTCTGTCACATTCTAGTGGTTTGTGTGCTGCTTAAATGCTAACATTATACAGTTAGCATTTAAAATACCAGTGGAACTATCCATACTGGACAGGTTTTAGGAGAGCTTCTGAACTAGACAGACCAGAAAGCCTTAACAATCTATTTCTGAAAATAAGACGGTGACTACCCTATCAAAGATAGAGATGTACAGAATATAGATCCCTTTGGTTCAAAGACACTACACAAGTGCAACAATGGAATCAAATACGTTAATAATGAAGATAGCAAAAGGCTGGCAATGTTTCTTCCTGTTGTCCATGAGGTTGCCATTAATCAGAGCCAACAACACTAATAAACAATTTCCTTGCAACATACACTCTTACTTAATGAGAAGAGATGGAAAAATATCTATCTATGGCAGAATTCTACCTATTGAAGGAGATAATTGAGTACCTTAATCCCATCTATTCTTCATGGTGTTAGTGTGGTGGAGCAGAAAGTCATGGAGTCACAATCAGAAGACTAGGTTGTTAGACCCAGAGTCGGCTGTTTTCTAGGCTGCATGGTGTAAATGACTTCTCTGGCGCTTAGCCACAGAACTCGTGTGTATTAATGGATTCTAAGAATGCCCCCAAATAATAACCATCTGAGGTAATTTTAATGTGCATTTCTTATTTTAAAAAAATGGTCAGTGCTAATGGAAAATAGATCAAATTGGGTGGAAAATGGAAATTAAAAGCCCTCTTCAGATAGTGTGCATAATCACACCTACTCCAAACCCAATAATTTGTTGGTAATGCTCTTAACTTTTAAAATAAGGGTCTCTGGGTCTTAAATCAGAACAGTGGAAGCTCAGGAGTCAAATATGTATGTGAGTGCTCATCCGCTAAAGAATTGTACATATGACTGTAATATTTTTTAGATTTGCAAATTATTGACTAAGTAAAACCTAAGATCTCTTCCATTAAAACCCCTTCTAACTCAAGCAAGATCCACACCTCACTCCATATAAAAAACCAACTCTAGGTGAATCATGGACCTATGACTAAAACCAAGAACTATAAACTTCATTAAAGAAAAGCTTGGGAGAACTCTAGAAGTCCTAATCCACAACATAAACAGTCTTCTAAGCATCCTGAAAAACCTACAACCAGAAGAGGATAAAATAGATGAATGGGAACTTTTAAGAATCAAATCCCTATGCACATCAAAAACTTCTTCCAACAGGCTAAAAAGGCAAGTCACAGACTGGGAAAAAGTATTTGGTAATGACATGTCAGATAAAGGCCTTTAGAATTTATAAAATACTTGAGTACCACAACAAGATAAAGGTAAACAATCCAATTGAAAAGTGGGCACAGGATTTGAATAGACACTTCACCGAAGAAGACATTCAGATGGCCAACAAACACATGAAGAAATGTTCAAAATCCCTAGCTCTAAGAGAGATGCAAATCAAAACAACTATCATCTCACCCCAATAAGAATAGCAAAATTTAACAGAACAGCAAGCAACAAATGCTGGCGAGGTTGTGTGAAATGGTGCAACCCCTGTGGAAAGCGGTATGGCGCTTTCTCAAAAAGTTGCAAATAGAGATACCATTTGATCCAGCAATTCCACTACTGGGAGTATACCCCGAAGAGACCATAACTGACATCCAAGCAGATATATGCACACCCGTGTTTATTGCAGCTTTGTTCACAATAGCAAGGAGTTGGAAACAACCTAAGTGTCCATCAACAAATGAAAAGATAGAGAAGCTGTGGTATATTCACACAATAGAATACTACACTGCATTGAAAAACAAGGAACTCATGCAATATTATTCAAAATGTCCCTGGAGGACATTATGCTGAATGAAATATCTCAGTCACAAAAGGACAAACACTGCATGGTGCCACTGTTGTAAAACAGGACTGACATCAGCATTGGGAGGGGACTGAGAAAGATGGGATAAATAATGTATACTGCATTGAAACAGATGAGGGAGAAAACTGGTTAAAAGGGATGTGTGATTAGGTATTATTGCCATGACAGGAGTCCAGAACAAAGGCTGCATAGTGGAGTAGACCTGGAAGTAGGGATTGTATAACAATGAAAGAATTTTTCCTTTACTTTTCAAAGAGAAAAGTAGAGGGAGGGGGCAGGGAGAAAAGTGAAACAATGAATGAATGGAAATCCAAAGTCTCTGTAAATTTCCATTAAAATTAATAGTAATAAAAGAATTTTTAAAACAACAAAAACCACCTTCTAAAATCTATGATTTGCATTTGTCAGTGGTTAGAAGGTTGGTCCTAAGCTTAAAAACAACAGTGACATTACTTTGACCTCTTGCTTCTCTTCTCTATTTCCTCCCTTAGAAATTTCCATTATTCCTTGCCCCATGCAGTAAAACAGCACAAGTTGAAATGACTCACTCCTTTTAAAGTTCTGCTTGTTGCTGTTAAAGGTTGTTTCCCACTCCTAGTGACCCATGTAAGACAGAGTAAAACCCTGCCCCATTCTGCACCATGCTTATAACTTATTGTTGCATACAAGCTGATTATTGCAGTAGAGCTTCGTACTACTAAGTTGTTGTTGTTGTTGTTATGTGCCATTAAATTATCTGTGACTCACAATGACCCTATAGAATAGCATTTGACATGCTCTAATAAACAGATGCAACCCCATACATGCTCCCCATGAATCTGGAAGACAGCTATCTGGCCAACAGATTGGCAGAGGTCATCCATATTGGTTCTCATTTTTTTTTAAAAAGTGATCTCACAAATATGGACATTAATGAACACTATCATTAATATCAGGTCAAGAACTGTAGTCATCAATTTGGATTAAAACTCAGCATAAAAAAGACAAAGATTCTCACCACTCGGTCAATTGACAGCACCATGATGGATTGAGGATAGATTGAGATTGTTAACAATTACAGCTTGCTGAGCTCCACAATCAACACTCTTGGCACCAGCAGTCAGGAAATCTAAAGACGAATTACACTGGGGGAAAAAATCTGCTGTCAGGGATTTCTTCAGTATATTGAGAAGTAACAATGTCAATCTAGAGACTCAGGACATGATCTTCACAATTCTTGCTAGATACATCAGAAAGCTGGACAACTAAGGATGACAGAAGAAGAATTGATGTCTTTGAATTGTGGTGCTGGAGAAGAGTCTTGAACATATCATGAACTGCCAAGAAAACAAATAGGTCTGTCTTGGAGAGGGTGAAACCATGTTTCTCTTTGGAGACTACGATTTTGAAGCTACATCTTACATACTTTGGGCTTGTGGCAAATGGAGTAGATGTATTGGAGTCAATAAGACTGACTCAGGATACAGTAGGCTTCAGAGCTTTTGTACAGAAGGTTGCTGTGAGTCTTAGGCAACTCAACAGCACGTAACAACAACAACATCATTAATACTACATGCAAGCAAAATCTTGTGATGATTATTTAAAAATTGCTAGAACTGAACTTCCAGAAATTCAAGCTGGATTTTAAAAAGGGCAGGGTACCGTGGCTATCATTGCTGATGTCAGAGAAATCTTGACTGAAAGCGGAGAATACCAGAATGATGCCTATTTATGTCTAACTGACTATACAAAGGCATTTGTGTGGATTTTAGTTAACATTGAGATGAAGGAATCCCAGGCTATTTAATTGTGCTCATGCAAAACCTACTCCTAGACCATGATGACGTTTTGCCTGGACAGAGTAAGGAAGCGCGATATAGCTTAAATCAAGAAAGGTGTGTGTAAAGGTTGTATCCATTTTCCATACCTTATTCAACTTATATATACATGTACGGACATACATATGAATGGGTAATCTTCTCCTGTGTGATTAACTGTCTCTGAAAACCCACCAGAGGGTCAGTTATTGATTAGTTCCAATTCAGTTGTACACCACCACAACAACATATATACATACACACACAAACACATGCTGTTTGATTTCTTGACTGCTGTTTCCAGGTGTGTTGATTGTGGATAATAGTAAATTAAATTCTTAACAACCTCAGTCTTCACTGTGTATCATGCTGTTGTTTACTGAGCCAGTTTTTAAATTTTTGTTTTTTTAATGTTGAGATTTAACCCATACTGAAGTCTATTATCTCTGAGCTCATCAATAAGTGCTTCAGGCTTTCTTCCGTTTCTGAAATCTAGATTGGATCACTTGCATAACAAACGCTATTTATGAATCTTCCTTCAATCCTAACACCACAATCTTCTTCATATAATCTAGCTGTGTGTATTATTTATTCAGCACACAATTTAACTATGCAAAACCAAATCTAACCTATTTCAGTCAAAGTCACTTTAACTCACAGCATTCTCCATTGGACTTCAGGCTCTACAAATTTTCATCAGAGGAGTCTTCCCATCTTTCCCCCCCACCCCCGTCCCCAGGTTACTGGTGGATTAAAACTGCTGATCTTCACTGTGGCATTTGGACAAGAACAAACTGGGAGGAGGGTAGAGAGAATAGTGCAACAATGAATGAGTGGAAGCCCAAAATCTCTGTAAATGTTTATGAAAATTAATAAAATATAATTATAGAAAAAAAAACTGCTGATCTTGACATTAGCAGTCTGAGATATTAAAAATTATGTCACCAAGGTTACATATTGAACAGATATGGTAAAATGATCCTACCTCAGAACACATCATCTTGATATGGAAGCACGCAGTAATCACATATGCTGCTCAACAAGTGCTTATTAGTCTATCGTGCAGATTATTCATAAACACAAATACTCTGGAATTATCTTTCTTCATAACATAAACTATAATTTGTCATGATCTACACAGTTTCATTCCTTTGTTGTTGTTGTTATGTGCTGTTGAGTCGCCTGTGACTCATAGCAATCATGTGTACAATAGCTCTGAAGTCTGCTCTGTCCTGAGTCAGTCTCACTGACTCTGACATATCTATCCCCATTGCTGTAGTTACTGTATCAATCCATCCATCTGAGGTCTTTCTCTCTTGCACTGTCCCTCCACCCTTCCAAGCATGATGTCCTTCTCCAAGGATTAGTCCCTCCTGGCCACATTCCCAAAGTATGTGAAAGGGAGCTTCAAAATCCTAGCCTACAAGGAGAAACATGGTTTCACCTTGTCTAAAACAGACTTATTTATTTTCTTCGTTGTCCATGGTATGTTAAAGACTCTTCTCCAGTACCACACCTCAAAGGTATCAATTCTTCTTCTATCATCCTTAGTCATTATCCAGCTCTATGATGTATAGCAAGTAATTGTGAAGACCATGGACTAGATCAGGCACACCTTAGTCTCTAGACTGACATCTCTGCTTCTCTGTACTCTGGACAGGTCCCTGACAGCAGGCTTACCTAATGCAATTGATCTTTAGATTTCCTGACTGCTGGTGCCAAGAGTGCTGATTGTGGAGCTGAGCAAGTTGTAACTGTTAACAACCTCAATCTCTTCTTGAGCCATCATGGTGCTCACACCAATTGGCCCAATGGTGAGAATCTTTGTTTTCTTAATATTGAGCTTCAATCCTATTGAAGACTACAGTCCTTGACCTTCTACAGCAAGCACTTCGGGTCTGCCTCTGTTTCAGCAAGTAAGGTTGTGCCATCTGCATAATATAGGTTTTTGGTGAGTCTTCCTCCAATCCTGATGCCACTTTCCTCCTCATAAAGCCCAGCCTCCTGAATGATTTGTTCTGCATATAGACTGAAAATGTATAGAGACAGGACACTTCCTGATTTCAGTAAAATACAAGTAAATACGTATGTCGTATTCTCTGCTTTCAACTATGATCTATCTCACCTTATCTATCCTTCATTCAGGTCATCTTCCAAACCTTGCATAAAATTCTGGCTGTTCTCTATGCATATCCCAGTCACTTAAAAATATTCTTCAACAAGATTTTACTTTAAAGCAATGTTTTTTATGATTTTTTTAATTTTTGTTTTTTACTTCGGTCAAAGTTTATAAAATAATAGTTTTTATTTGTTCATGCACATTTTGTTTTATAATATTAGTTATAATTTATTAATGTTATACATTAAAGCAATATTAATGATATTGTTTGGCATTGTCTGCATTCTGTTAAAACATGCTAACAAATAATGCACACAGGGAGCTCTGGTGACCTAGTGGTAAAGAAGCTGCACTACAATACTGGAGGTGCACGGTTCGAATCCACCAGATGCTCTGCTGGAGAAGGAGTGGAAACTTCCTCTTGTGTCAGTCAGATCCAATTCAACAGCACACAACAGGAAAATAAATAATTTTTTTTTTTAAATAGAATTGTCATTTAAAAAAATAATGGACACACGAATGACAGTTTGTTGTTTCCTCAAAAAGCTGACATAGCAAGCTCTGGTGGCCTAGTGGCAAGAAGCTGTATTGGAATCCCAGAAGTGTGTGGTTTGAATCTATCCACCAGATACTCTGCTGGAGGCGGGACAATCTTCTCCTGTACCAGTCAGATCAAATTTGACAGTACACATAAAATAAAAATAATAATTTTTTAAAAAAAACTGACATAGAAATCTCATATGACCCAGTCATTATACTACTAGAAATATACACCAAGGAAATCAGAACTGAGACATGAACAGAGATATGTGTATCTATGTTCATAGCATTATTTACAATAGCACAATAGCAAGAAAATGAAAATACAAAATGTCCATCAATAAATTAGTGGATTCAGAAATTGTGGTACATTCAAACAATAGAATACTATGCATCATTAAGTAAAACAACTTCATAAAATACTATACAGCATGGTAAAGTATAGAGTGCTTTATGCTGAGTGAAATAACTCAGTCTTATAAGGACAAATATTGCATAAGATCATTATTGTGAAAATAGAAGAATAACTGAGAAAGATGTGTATAAACGTTCAAAAGGGAAGAAGGAAAAGTAAGGGGTGGAAGAAAAGGGGAAAGAGGGAAATCATTAGGATAGTAGTGGTTAGTGGGCAGATGGGGATGTGATAGAATAGGAAAGAGTTAATTATTTAAATCAAAGGATATGCATCAGGGCTGTATCATTCCTCCATACTTATTCAATTTGTAGGCTGAGCAGATAATCTGGACTTTATGAAGAAGAAGAAGACTCATCAACAACCTGCGTTATTCAGAGGACACAACCTTGTTTGTTGAAAATGAGGAGGATTTGAAGTACTTGCTGCAGAAGTTAAAAAACTGCATACAACCTTCAACATGGATTACATCACAATGTCAAGAAAATAAAAATCCCAACCACTAGACTGATAGGCAATATCACTATAGATGTAAAAAAGATTGAGACTGCCAGTGACTTCATCTCACTTGGATCCACAATCAACACTCTTGATATCATCTATCAGGATATTAGGAGATGTATTACATTGGGAAAGTTTGGTGTCAGGGACCTCTCTAAAGTCCTGAAGAGTAATGATGTCAGTTTAAAGACCAAAGTGTGTCAGTTTAAAGACCAAAGTGTGTCTGATTCAAGCACTGGTCCTTTCAGTCACCTGCTATGCATCTGAGACCTGCATAATGAATAAGGATGACAGAGGAAGAATTGATACCCTTGTTTTGTGGTTGGAGAGTACCAAATGTCCCATGGATTGCCAAAAGAATCAACCAGTATGTCTTAGAGAAAGGGTAGCTCATGTGCTCCTTTTAGGCAAGGATGGGGAAACTTCTCATATACTTTGGACTTATTTATTGGAAGCACTATTCCTTGGAGAGAGACATTATGCTTAGAAAGGTGATTTAGCAGAAGAAAGGAAGACCTCAAAAAAGACGATTAACACAGTGACTGCAGCCATGGTATATAGCTCTATTTCCTACTTTATTGATGTCCTATAGCAGCAACTCAGCATCTGCTTAAATACAAGCAAAATAGGCCATTTAAGAATCAAAATTGTCCATACTGGGATATGTCCGTTGTGGAAGTGGTCACCACAGTGAACAACAAAGAAACGTACATTCTTACATCATTGAAGTGAGAACTAAAAATTTTCAAATTTGTAGCTGACAGAAAGGTCACCAGGGATGCTAAAAGGGAGATGCCCAGAAGCTAGAATTTGGCAGCAGGGCATAAATAACACATGAATAGGGTTACACGATTGATCATAGGTACATAGCATTCAATTTGCTTTTAGAGTGGTGCTGGGATAGGTTTTCTTGGTAACCTATCAAAACCCCTATTTTCTCAACCGTATCTGTTTCTGAAGGTCTATTGTTAAATTTTTTTATTGATAATACTGTGCATCAGTGACCATTTGGAAACAAGTTATCCAGCCTTGTGTTTTTTCACTATTCACTTTGGGAATAACCTAACAATACTCCGAGCCTGTAAGGCTTCAAAGAAAAGGATGTATTATTTAGGGTATGTGGTTGCAGCAATAAAGTTAGAGGAACTGCTAACAGTAGTATTTACAACCTGACTTGGTGCCCTGTCTCGTGTCAAGACTTTAAAATGCAATTTGGCTTTTTGTTTTTTCATATTGTCCTACTTAGCACATACCAAGTGCTTCTAATTTTAAATTCTTGTGTACTGAATACCCGCTGCAGTCTGAAAAGCTTTCAAGCAGCTATTGAAGGTTCAACTATTGGTCATTTCCTGTCCAAAGAGAGAGGAAAAAAGTGCAGGAAATCAAAGATGCACGGAAACAATTTATCAAAGCAACTAATACTGTTGTTAGGTATCTTCCAGCGAAATATGCCTCATATGTGATCGTCATCTCTGACACCCTTGATTTTATTGCTGCAGTCACTGGGTCAATCCATCTCATTAAGGATCTTCCTCTTTTTTGCCAGCCCTCCACCTTTCCAAGAACGATGTCCCTTTTCAAGGAAAAGCCTCTCCTAGCAACACACCCAAAGTCTGTGAGATGAAACTTCACCATCCTTGCCTCTAAGGAGCACTCTGGTTGCAATTTCTCCAAGACATATATGTTTGCTCTTTTGACAGCCCATGGAATATTCACTACTCTTTTCCAACACCACAACTCCAATTGACATCAATTCTTCTATCATCCTTACTCATTTTCCTTATTTCTGATGTATATCAAGCAATAGAATGTATCAGGATTTGAGTCAGGTATATCTTAGTCTTTAAACTGGTTTCATTGTTCCTTATTATTTTGGAGAGGCCTCTGACAGTAGATTTTTCCAGTGAAATGTGTCTTTGGCTTTCTTGAGTGCTGGTACCAAAGGTTTTGACTGTGGATCCAAGTACAATGAAATCATTGACACTTTGAATCTTTACTCCATCTATAATACTGTCATCTACTGGTTTAATGATAAGGATTTTTCTTTTCTTAATGTTGAGTTACGATCCATATAATTCTTATGAAGTGATAAGAAGCTGCCCTACAATCCCAAAGGCATGTAGTTCAAATCCAACAGCTGCTCTGTGGGGAAAGGATGAGAAATCTCCTCCCATGAGATTAACTGCTTCTGAAAACCCACTAGAAGGTCAACTATGGGTTGTTGGTTTTGACTCAAAAGCAAGTAATAGCAACATCAGTGACTAACAGGCCATGCAAATTTCAGTCTCCATGATTCTGAGAACACAAGGACTAGTTGGTGCATGACTACCACTGTTAATCACACTGAAAGGGATCACAGAACAAGACCCTGGATACAGTGGGAGAAAAATGTAGAACAAAATCCAAAGTTAGAAAAACCCAACAAAGCCCCAGGTAAATGAAAATCAAAAGACCAGTCGTAATAGTCTGACAAAAACTGGAGGACCTAGCCTTCAACCGCAGAACTGAACTCACTCCAGTGATTCAACTTTGAGTAAAAAAAAAGTTTTAAGGTGAATAATAAGAGGCAGCTAGTGGCAATTAGCTGCATTGCAATCCCGAAGGCACGCTCTTTGAGACCACCAGCTAATCTGCAGAAGGACGGGCAATCTCAGCCTACGGGATTAACTGTCTCTGAAAACCCACTAGAGTCATCTGTGGGTCAGTTCCGACTCTAGGGTACACAACAACAACAATAACAATAACATCAGGAAGGTATGTACTCCTTAGAATGATCAACCATACAAAATAGAAAGGGCAGCACTAGCCCAGGGAGAAAGATCGAAAGGAAGGAACAGATACAAAAGAAGAACAAGTGCAAACCATTCCCATAGGGAGGAAGGGCAAGAGGGCTGCCACATTGGAGAGGCCACAGTCAGTGTCATGAAACAACATGGGTATGAATTACTGAACAGAAAGACAATTCACTCTGTAAATTTTCACACAGTGAAATCACAATGAAAACCTGGGGGGGGGAGGGTAAAACACAACGACAATCTGACCCAATAGAGCAGAGCTATATTATGACACACGTGGCATGAACACAAGTCAGAATCAGTAGCTTCATTTCTCATTCTACGAGGCTTAGCACAACTCTCGCCTCCCCGGACCCTCTCCAAAGTGAGGCCTTCTTCTCCTCACTCTCACAGTCCTCTGTGCTTAACTACCCCTTCCTTAAGCCTGTCCCCTTGATCTGAAATTATTTCATTTCTACTGTGACTTATTGTGTGGGACTATTTAGAGCCAGTAATATGCTGGTAAGTCTCATAAGCCCCTTGTTGGGAGATATATGAGAACATCCTAAAAATAGCAGACTTCCGCATGTATTTTGGGAAATTCCAATCTAATCAAAAGAGTACTTTTTTTAAGAAGAAAATTGAGGCATTGTTTTGACAAGGCCAGTTGTAACCTGCAGGCACTAGGACAGAGTTTTGAAAGGAGGTCAATTATAGACATCTCACAGAAAAAAAAACCAACAAACAACAACTGTCTTGTCTGATTTTTTTTCTTTAAAATTTGATTTGTAAGTTAAGTGACTTATGTTGTTTTTGTTGTTAAGTGCCGTCGAGTTGTAGGCAACTCATAGCGACCCTATGAATGAAAGTCCTCAATACGTGTGTGACTTTCATCCTTTCTTCAGGTTCACAAAGTTTCCAGAGGCAAGCTGTTTACAAAAGTGAATGCCACTCCTGCTTCCAAGCTTGTTTTAATCGGGGAGCCCCATCAAGCACTGTCCACCATGGGTAGCCATTACTGCATTTGACTCATCAGCGTCACAGTGTCCAGCTTCACAACAACCACGAGTTACCTCTGTACGGCCAGTGGACACACCAGGGCTATACGACCTAGAAGAATGTTTGACTAAAAACAATTTGAGAACTGGCCTGAGGGCCACGGATTAGAGTCTCCCACCTTTGGCTGGGTAGCATCACTTTCTCCCCACTAGGCCAACTGATTTCTCTCTATGTTGGTGTTATTTTTGTTAAGTGCCATCTAGTCGTAGGCAACTCATATTTATTTATAAGTGACACTAAAGAGGAGATTTTACATAATGTTTTTCGTGTACTAAAACTTGTAACTATGTGTCAGGTTGGCTTATGTCATGATTCTCAGAATAATGTAATTATCCTTTGATTTAAAATTCTATGAAGTTGCAATCCCTAATTTCTAAAATCATTGACAGCTAATGTTCTCAATGAAACACATCTTTTGATTTGCTAACTGTTGCTACCCTGAATGTTGATTGAGGCTCCAAATAAAATGAAATCCTAGGAAATATCGATCTTTTCTCCAGCTCTCAAGATGTGGCCTGACTAGCAATGAGAATTTTTGTTTGCTTGATGTTGAGATGGCATCAGTATTCAAACCTCATTAGCACATGCTTTAAGTCTCCTTCAGTTTTTGCGAAGTTGTGTGTGATCTGCGAAATGCAGGTTATTGCTGATTTTCCTCTAATCCTGCCATCACGTTCTCCTTCAGGCAAGACAGTCCAGCTTATCAAATCATTTGTATTTTAAAAATCAGCTGTCAAAGGCCTTGTATAATGTACTAAGGAGCAAGGATATTGCTTGAAAGACTAACCTAACCTAAGCATGGCAATTTCAATTGCCCCTTAGCCATCTGAAAGTTGGACAATTAATAAGGAAGATGAAAGGAGAATTAATCCCTGTTAAGCGTTGGGCAAGAGTATTGAATGTCCCAAGGACGGTTAAGGGAACAATTCTTCCTTGGAAGCAGTGAAGCCAGAAGCATCTTACAGGCGAGGATGGTGAAACTTCATCTCGCATATTCGAGCATCTTGCCAGGAAGGGCCAGTGCTTGGGGAAGCACAATTTGCTGGGAGAGGTAGAGGCTCAGCAAAAAGTAGGAAGGTAAAAAAAAAAAAAAAAGCAGGAAGGTTCTCACCAAGAGAGAGACTGCGACAGCGACTGTAACAATGGAGAGATCATGAGGAAGGAAGGTATAGGATAGGGCATGGTACAGATTTGCTATTCATAACGTGGCGAATACTAAAAGCAGCTGACTGAATGACACCTAATAGCAGCAAGATGTTAATGAGACAGGATTTGAGTAATGTAATGATGCTATCATTCCCCGGGATATGTTCTGAGATGATCAGCCCATTATTTTGAAGAGGATTGTGGTATAAACCAACACTCATAATTAGATCACAACCCATAGCTGATACAAGAATTGTTACCCTGGGTGTGGCAAGGTTCTCTTTTTGTCTTTTAGAAAGAAGCCAGCAGAGAATGGATATTTCAATTGTTGTTGTTGTTATGTGCCGTCGAGTCGCCTGCGACTCATAGCGACCTTATGTACAATAGCCCTAAACTCCGGTCTGTCCTGTGCCAACCCTCTCTGACACTCCCATCCCAACTATCCCAGTCACTGAATCAATCCACCTCATAGAGGGCCTTCCTCTCCTGCGCTGTCCCTCCACCCTCCCAAGCATGATGTCCCTCTCCAAGGACCGGTCTCTCCTCACAACATGTCCAAAGTATGTTAGACAGAGCCTCAGAATTCTTGCCTCCAAGGAGTCACCCGGTTTAACCCTTTCCAGGACAAATCTGTTTGTTTTCCTAGCAGTCCATGGTATTCTCAATACTCTTCTCCAGCACCACAGCTCAAAGGCATCAATTCTCCTTCTATCCTCCTTGGTCATTGTCCAACTCTCTGATGCATAACAAGTGACTGGGAAGACCAAAGCCTGTATCAGATGCACCTTAGTCTCCAGAGAGACACCATTGCTCTTCAGTACTTTGGAGAGTTCCCTAACAGCAGACTTTCCCATGGCATATAGTGCCAGGAAAAAAAATAATTGGCAGTGGAGTGCGTCCTTTACGTCAGGATCCCTGTGTCAGGAAGTTTCCAGGCATAAGGGAAGGTTAATACATATGGAGCTCTCCAAGGAAGGCTGGTCTAAATGATGCGAAAGGTATCTTTCTCCAGAACCAACAATAAAGATAGCCTTCTACTAGAGCAATTAGCCTGCATTTTCAAGTTTGGTCTCTAAACTGTAAGAGAATAACTTAAAGTTATTAACTTGTGGTATTTCTATTATAGCAACACGGGTGACTAAGACAGTGTTACAATAAATAGACATACTTCACAATCACTTTTTTATGTGTTGATGACTTTTTGGTAAACACAAAGGCCTAGACTTCCTTCTTCAAGAATTCATGCCATTTATCTTAATTCTGGTGTATCTGATAAGAACTTCCTCCAGGGCCAGGAAACTTTGCAAATTTGAAATCATCTGAAAGGAGGAGGCACAGAAGGAAGTAAATGACCAAAGTGAAAAAGAGGAACAAGTGTTAAACAAAGCGGACTTGATATGTTGTCAAAGCACAAAGGAGAGACATGCCACACCAACCTTAAGGTAAGGAAGGATCTCATTAATGAAAAGCTGTTAAGGAATAAGTTTATTTTTAATTAAGGCCTATGTGTCTTATTAAATCACTTCTTAGGGGAAAAATTTTTTTAAGTAGCCATGAGAAAAAAAATAAATAGTTTATTAATTGAAAGTAGTGAATGTTTTGTTATAAATCTCCTGGTCAGAAGTACAAGATTAGACTTCTCTGCCACTTTATTTCCAAGCAGAAGAGCATTATTCAATCTGGAAAATTCCAGAAGGTTATTAATAATTTGTGCTTTGAAGACAAAGGAAAATTATTAGATAGTCTATAAAAATTGCTTTCTAAAATAAAAACAGGGTATTCTTCAAAACTAGGAATATTTCTTTACAAATTAAGCTATACTCAAAGTATCCCTGTTTAAAGCATGGAAGTATTTTAGTAGTCAAGCTTTGGTTTTCACATAAGATTATCTGGAAAAAAGAATAAAAGGTTGACTTTATTTTCCTTAAAAAAAAAAGCCCATCACAAAAGCCTCTTTGAAAAACTTTTTGGTTTTGGAATGCAGTGCAATGTCTATGCTACATAAAACACCATTGAGTGTAAAAATACATTCTCGTAGAAGTCAGCATTTTCACAGTTGTAGAGGGAACCTCACTTACCTTCTCTATAATTTACTTATGTTGAAGGCCCTGAACTTATTAAGCTAATGATTGAATTCAATATACTCAATTAATATTTGACCTTTCTTTCAGGTATGCTGACAAATGTTAACAAAGTAAGTAAACATTTACTTACAGCATATCTATTTACCATAACCTAACTTACATAGGATGTAGCCTCATTTGTTTCAGGAAAGAAAATGTGGTTCTAATGATTCAGTCATTTGCTAAGAGTTAACCAAGAATTGTTTCTGGAAGTTTAAAGCAGGAACTCTGCAGACAGTGTGTCTCATGTGATGAACTATACGGTTCTCCACACAGTGCTGTTCTCAACCCCAGCAGTGCCTACCGATTAAAAAGGGTCTAGATCCGTCAACCATCTTTTCATCAAATAGATACTTAACCACTAACTACTTCTAGTATTCAATTTGATGTCTCATATAAAGCACCAAATGGAAAATGTGTCACAGCTGTAGTGTGATGTTGAGCGCATTTAGAGAAGCTCATTCTCATTCCTGAGTGCCCAGTGAGGGAAGGACATAACTTGATGGGTCTTTTTCTTCCTCTCTATCTTGACTATTGTTATCTTGTAAGCAGATTGTTTCAGCCACTCAACAGATCCTTAATAATAATCTAATTGGTGCCTAACATTGGCATTGGGGATACAAAGCTAAGTAATACATGTTTTTCCTCTCTCAGAAGCCTCAGAGATAGCCAAGCAGTAACAATTTACTGACGAGAGTACTTGATAGCCATTTACAGCTATTTGGGCAGGAATAACATTTTGAGGAACATATTACCTGAGTCCTGTTTCGGAACCACATATTATATGTTAGGAAAGCTTCTTAAAGCATCTCTAGTGCATTTCCACAAGCGCCAGCAGTACTTGTGGCACAGTGTTTAAAATGCCTGGAACCAAAAAGGTATGGTTCAAACCCTCCAGCCTTTCCACAGGAGAAAAAGATATACTGTTCTGCTGCCTTAAACATTTAAGCTTTGAATCTCAATGAAATCCTTTTCCTCTCTCCAATAAGGTTGTTGTGAGTTACAATGGACTCAATGGGAGTGGGTTTATTATTATTAGCGTTACAATATTCAATGTAACAATTTCTGTGTCTGGTTGGAAAACACACAGTAATAATGTTCTGTTGATAAGGCCCTAACAGGACATTCAGCCTAGGTGATTAATTTCCATCTCTCTCCTCCTTGACATTTTAAGCCACTGAGTAAAATACACTACATTCTTAACTGAATGAAAGAATTTCTGGAAGATATGAGAATGATGACAGGAAGGCTTTCAAAGATATTTTACTTCAAAGAGCTTTTCTCATCTTTTAAATTTAAGCTAGATGCTTTAGAAGACATACCTGGAAGGTGGACAGTCTCTTCCTGTGTGATTTACAACCTCTGAAAGTGTGCTGGAGGGTCAGCCATAAGTCAGCTCAGACTTGAGGTCACATAACACCATCACCGCCGTGGAGTTCAGCTCTTAAGTTTAACCATCCTATTGGACAGAGTAGAAGAGTCCTGGCGTTTCCGAGGCTAGAAGTCTACATGGAAGCCGATTGCCTCATCTTTTATGGATTAGTTGGTGGGTTTGAACTACCCATCTTTCAGTGAGCTGCTCAACACTTAATCCACTGTACCACCTAGACTCTTAAACTTAAGCAGTTGTTTTTGTTGTTGTGTACCATGGAGTCAGAACCAACTCAGAGCTGATCTTCCAGGAGGTTTTCAAATGCAGTATATTGCATAGGAGGAAATCACTCGTCCTTCTGTGGGCAGATTAGAACCACATACCTTTGGGATTGCAATACAACTGAAGTCACTTGTTTGTCTAATATCTTTGGCTGTTGTTGTTGTTGAGTACCATCGAGTCAGAACCGAACCACAGCTGACCCTCCAGTGTGTTTTCAGAAGCAGTTTATTACACAGGAAAGATTGCCTATCCTTCTGCAGAGCACGAGGCAGACTGGAACCGCATGCCTTTGGGATTGCAGCATAGATTTTTACCACTAGACCACCAGAGTCCACTCATCCAACAAGTATTGGTTGACTGCATTTTCCTTGTTAGGCGTTAAGCACTTGCTGGAAAAATAAAGATGAAAAAGAATTGGTCTCTTTACATCATCTGATCACATAGGAAAACATCCAATTCCCTGTAGCATGAGATAATTTTTCTGTAACAGAGAACAGGCTCATTAGAAGAATAGAGAAGGAGCGACCCTATGTATAACAGCCCTAAACCCTGCTCTATCCTATTCCAATCTTGTTGTCTCCAACACACCTACCCCCAATACCCCAGTGACTGAATCAGTCCATATCTTTGAGTGTCTTCCTCTCCTGTGCTGTCCCTCCACCCTCCCAAGCATAACATCCCTCTCCAAGATCGGACCCTTTTTGCAGCATGCCCAAAGGATGTCAGACGAAGCCTCAGAATCCTTGCCTCTGAGGAGCAGCCTAGTTTCACCCTCTCCAGGATGAACTTATTAGTTCTCCTAGCAGTCCATGGTATATTCAATACTCTTCTCAAGCACCACAGTGCAAAGGCATCAACTCTCCTATCATCCCTAGTCATTGTCCATCTCTCTGATGCATAGCAAATAATTGCAAAGACCATGGCCTGCATCGGGTGCACCTTAGTTTCCAGATTGACATCATTCCTCTTCAGGACTTTGGAGAGGTCTCTGACAGCAGGCTTTCCCAATGCAATTCGTCTTTTAATTTCCTGGCTGCTAGAGCCAAGAGTGTTGATTGTAAAGCCAAGCAAACTGAAGCTGTCAACAATCTCAATCTCTTCATCATCTATCATGATGCTTCCAATTGGCCCAGTGGTGAGAAGTAGTGAAGGAAAAGATGTGATCCTGACCCACTCTAAAAAGGGGTGGGCAAAGTACCCAAGAGGAAGCAATTGATAATGGAAATTGCAGTTTGAGAGCTTCTTTCTCTTTCCTATTCAATTCAAAGCCTTGCCTTTCATTTGAAAATTGTTAGCCTTGATGCCAGAAAACTTTGACATCTAAATAATGCAGCCACTCAGAGGTTTCTCATTCTAAGGCCTTCTGAGTATTGTAGTCTATTTTGAAGCAGAATCTCAATAAATTCTGGGGCTTAATATATCCATAGAAATTGAATTTTAAAATCATACCGTGTAACAGAGATGTAACTAATACCTATTTAAACTCCTAACAGGTGTCTGGATGGAAGATTACTCAACCCTCCTTTTCTTGAATGTTGTGCTTTTCCATTATCTTCCATTTGTTTTTGCATCATTTTGTAATACACAGATAGAAAAGGACATAGAATGGAATAAAATTCCCTGTGATACTGTGCAATTATACAGTAATGACTGTCATGTAAGAAGCATTCAATGCAAAGAAAATCCTTCTCCAAAACTACATCTACTTAATATATCCTCAAATTGCATCGGGACTTTATCAGCTAATAGTTTTTCAGGTCTGAAAAAGAAGTGCCTGAAAGAGTTTCCGGGATTGCTTTTGAGTGGTACGAGGCTACAGAGAATTACATTGGATTGTACCTGTGCATTCGTAAAGGGCATCAACAAGCCACTAAACAATACTCTCTGTGAAGAAATGTTGGCAATCTGTAAGGATTCTTCAGTGGCCTTTTCTGTAGGAATTTTCTTCTTCTTATTTTTGGTGTTCTGTGGAATTGGGTGTATTTGGCAGTGGAAACACCCTAACACAGTCCGATTTGCCTTACCAAAATTTTTGCAAAAGAGAAGAAGCAAGAAGAAAGACTATGCTAAGACACCATCCTCGAGTCCTCAGATTATCGTCCCAAAGTATAAAATCTCAGCTCAATCACAGACACACAGACCTGCTCTCGGGGCAACGCACGTACGTGACAACTACGAAAATGTGAAAACCGGTCCCCACAAAGCTAAAGAAGAAAGTGAAAAAGACATATACGAAAACACGAGGCAGTCAAATTTTGAGGACCATATCTACGGAAACGAGCCATCATCGGACTACTGCAACTTCCAGAAGCCTAGAACTTCGGAAACCCCACAGGATGAAGATATATATATTCTCCCAGATTTGTGATGGCTTCAAAGGGTGGGCTTTTGGTGGGAAATAACTATTGACTGTGGCTTTTATTGTACTAATAATATGATTACTAATCAAACTCAAATTAAATCCCGTGATCTTTCCTCTATCTCTACCCCTTCGGATCTTTTCTCTGTGTTTCATATAGATTAATTCTTGATGTGTCCTCTCCACTCCTGTTGCATCTGGATAAAATCTGTATTTATCCTGCCTCCATATCTCTCTTTTTCTATTCCTACCTCACCATCTTTTTTTGACTTTGCTAATTTTCACAAGCTCTTCCCTGTCTTTTTCTGACTTTGGCTTCTACCTCAGTAGAATTTTCATGATGCTGCCAAATTTTAATCTTCAGAAAGTATCCTCAATGACTGTGTTACACCTTTCTTTAACTTTGAATGCTTCATCTTTGCAAAAAACATCAAACCTTTAGTCCTAACTCAAAAATTTATCATTTTCCACAAGTGGGACCAATTTCTTTTTCCAGTTGCCTTTTCTTAGCAGTTTCTCACTTGTACGCCTTCAAGTCAGAATCCTCTAAAGTCCAGCCATATTCAGCACAACTGCATACTTGGTGCTTTTAAGCCCTTCTCTCAAGCCTGCCTCAAATTGAAACTTCATGTCATCAGTATCCTTTCATAGGAACATTTTTTCCCCTCTTAAAGCTTCCTCTAGTTGTTTTGTCTGCTCACATTTTGAAACTTTTAAGGGTATCAGTGTTTACTATGATGTTTTATTATTAAATGTCCTGTGAAAATGCCTCCTAAATCCCAGCTAAATGATAAGGACCTGCATCACATTCACGTTTTATCCCCAGCATCTAGACTGTCACATGAGATACTTAGCATCTGTTCAATTGATAAAAATGGAATTGTACATTTTATTAAGTAGTTTTGAAAAATAAATTCACTCATTACACATATCTCCAAGCACTATTTATTGAGTACCTTTTATCTGTCTGTTACTATGCTATGCACATTACTAGAATTGATAGTACCACAGTGAAAACAGTAACGTGAATTTTGAATCTACTCTATAGTGTAGGTAAGAAAAAACAAGAGCAAACACATTAATACTGTTACTATTAAGCTATGACATGTTATCTCTAAACTCACCTTTCTATCCAAGGACCTGAATTACTTAAACTGGAACTCATAAAAGTCCATTTTCCCTTTGCCAGGTGATTTTGTGTTAGCATGCATATATCAAAGATACTGAAGAAGACTCAGAAATCATTTACCAATCGATATTGAGCCAATTCAGATTCATGAAGACCTGGGTCAGAGTTGAAAACTCCATAGTGTGTTCAGTGACTGATCCTGGGGTAGAAGCAAATTACCAAGATTTTCTTATGAGGTGCCCCTGGAAAGGCCCAAACCTTCAGACTATCAATCACCGGCTGAACATGTTAACCACTTTCACTATGGGTTACAGCCGCCTTGATGGTAACTGGTTTGGAGACTCTGCATACAAATAGCTATCATTTTCAATTGCTCACCAAAAGTTTGGAGGTTCAAGTCTACCCAGAGGGACCTTGGAAGAAAGAATAGCTGATTAACTTCTAAAGGATTAACCACAGAAATGGTGAAGAAACGCAGCTCTACCCAGAAACATGCAAGGTTGCTAGCAGTCCGAGTTGGACTGACAGTAGCTGAAAGCCATAGGAATGTTTTTTCTTGTTGTGAACACCTTGAGAACATTCTTGTTCTGAACATCTGTTCAGCTATGTTTGCTGTTGTTGTTGTCATGTGTCATCAACTCAGAACCAATCCAAAGCTGACTCTCTAGCAGGATTTTCAGAGGCAGTAAATCACACAGGAGGAGAATGCTTATCTTACAGTTCTAAACACATGCCTTTCAGTAGGCAGCAAAATTCCTCACCGCTAGGCCACCAGAGCTCCATCAATACCCTAGCTATGTTCTTCGCTCCAGTCTTATCCAGAGTTTCTGATTCTAGCTTCCAGAGCCTTTCTACATTCTCGGAAACAGTTTCCTTGGCCCCATCAGAGGACCAGCACTTGTGAGGAATAGCCACTCCTTAGATTCTGAAAACCAGCCCTGCAGGACCTCTCTCCAAATTCCTTAGGTAACAGCAGAAAAGAAGTGGCACCTGCTCTTCAGATTTGTTGGGGATTTTTGTTATTATTTTATACTGGTTTACATACAAAGTTCACAAAGTTTGTATACATTGTTTTTCACACTGGACCTTTCCCCTTTGGTTTACCCATCCCTCCCTCCACCCATCAAATTGAGTGACTCCATAATTAAGCCCTTCTCCTTGGATCTTCATACTCCTTCTACAATAATGGTCTTATACAGTATTTGTATCTTATGAGAACGCATTAGTTCACTCAGAATAATGCTTTCCAGTCCCTGCCATGTTAGGTACTAATTTACAAAATCATTGCTCTTGGGCACTGCATAGTATCCCATCGTGTGACTGTATCAAATTTCTCAATCCATTCCACTGTGATTGGGCATTTGGGCTGTTTCCATTCATGTGATGGTGAATAGCACTGCTGGGAATATTGGTGTTGAGCTTTTAGAGTTTACCAAACCTGCAGTTCTCCCTCTCCCAGGGTCCCCCCGCCTTCTTTTCCATATTATTAGATCTTAAATTTTTGCTGTATTTATTATTATTACATTATTATTATTTTTAATGAAAATTTACAGAGACTTTGGATTTCCATTCATTCATTGTTGCACTTTTCTCTCTGCCTACCGCTCCCCTCCCAGTTCACTTTTCTTTGAAAAGTAAAAGAAAAATTCTTTCATTGTTATATAATCCTTCCCCCCAGGTCTACTCCACTATGCAGCCTTCGTTCTGGACTCCTGTCATGACAATAATATCTAATCACATATCCCGTTTAAACAGTTTTGTCCCTTCTCTATTTCAATGCAGTATACATCATTTACCCCATCTTTCTCAGTCTCCCAACCGTGATGTCACTTCCATTTTACAATAGTGACACTAGGCAGTATTTGTCCTTTTGTGACTGAGATATTTCATTCAGCATAATGTTCTCCAGGGTCACCCATTTTGAATAATATTTCATTAGTTCCTTCTTTTTAATGCAGCATAATATTCCATTGTGTGAATATGCCAGAGCTTCTCTATCCATTCATTTTTTAATGGACACTTAGGTTGTTTCCAACTCTTTGCTATTGTGAGCAAAACCACAATAAACATGAGTGTGCATATATCTGCTTGGGTGGCAGTTATGGTTTCTTTTGGGTATATTCCCAGTAATGGAATTGCTGGGTCAAATAGTATTTCTATTTGCAACATTTTGAGAAAGCGCCATACTGCCTTCCACAGTGGTTGCACCATTTTACACTTCCACCAACAGTGAATAAAGGGTTCCAGTTTCTCCATAATCTTGCCAGTATTTGATGTTTGCTGTTCCGTTAAGTTTTGCTATTTTTACTGGGGTGAGATGATATCTCATAGTTGTTTTGATGTGCTTCTCTCTTAGAGCTAGGGATTTTGAACATTTCTTCATGTGTTTTTTGGCCATCTGAACATCTTCTTTGGTGAAATATCTGTTCATATCCTTTTTCAATTTGGTTGTTTATCTTATTGTGGTGCTCAAGTATTTTATAAATTCTAGATATAAGTTCCTTATCTAACAAGTCATTTCCAAATACTTTTTCCCAGTCTGTGGCTTCCCTTTTTACCCTGTTGGAGAAGGTTTTGGATGTGCATAGGGATTTGATTCTTAGAAGATCCCATTCATCTATTTTATCTTATCCTGGTTGTAGATTTTTCAGGATGCTTGGAAGACTGTTTATGTTGTGGATTAGGATTTCTAGAGTTCTTCCAAACTTTTCTTTAATGAAGTTTATAGTCCTTGGTTTTAGTCCTAGGTCCATAATCCACCTAGTGTTGCTTTCTGTGTAGGGAGTGAGGTGTGGATCTTGTTTGAGTCTTTGGAGAGAGGTTAAAGGCATTCCCTTTAAGAGCAGGAACTAGGGAAGGATGCCCATTATCATCTACTCTTGTTTCATTTGGAATGGAAAGAAGCCCTGAAAAGCACAACAATCCTTAAAATTAGAAACAAGGTAGGAGGCATTTCACATCTTTATTTCAAATCCTACTACACTGCCTTGGTGGTCAAGACAGCATGGTACTGGTACAATGACAGACATATAGATCAATAGAATAGAATTGAGAACCCAGAAATCAGTCCATCTACCTATGGTCAACTGATTTTTGACAAGGAGATTAAATCAGTTAAGTGGGGAAACGACAGCCTTTTTAACAAATGATGTTGGCAAAATTGGAAAACTGTGTGCAGAAAACTCAAGCAAGGTCTTCTAGGTTCTAATGAGCCCCAGGCCTGGGTGTGGTAGTTGCTTCCTGTAGGTAGTATCTTTGTGTTTGTTTTTTTTTTTTAAGTTGTGGGGTTTGTTGTTTTGGGGTTTGTTTGGTTTTTTTTTTTTTCATTTGTATGCTTAAAAGTTTATATACATTGTGTTCCACACTATTCTTCATTCATTTTGTGTTTCATACAATCATTCTCATGCATTATGTTTTATAAAATTAATCACCATTGCACCTTACCCACCATTATCCTATCTTTTTGCCCAGGTCCTGTAGGTGGTATACTTTTGGTAATCCAGTGTCTCCTTTTTGTATTTTTCATCTGCAAATATTTATAGCTAATTCCTCAAATTGAACTCTGCGTTAAAGTGAATTTTAAAATAAATTTGCTTCTTGGTTAAATGAGACAGAAAGATATAAATAAAAATGATAGTAAGTGCTTTGAAAAAATACAGTTTTGAGAGCAATGTGGATAGGGTGAAAAAGTGTTTTGAGCTAAATAAATGGTCAAAGTGCCAAGACTTGAAAGTTATTGTTGTGATTGTGTACCGTGAAGACAGGACTGATGAGGTCTAAAACCAGAGTGTTTTCAGAGGCAGTAAATTGCAGGGGAGTTGATTACCCATCTTTCTCCCTTGGAGCTGCTGCTCACGGATTTGAACCACATGCATCTGTGTTGGCAGTGCAATTCTTTAACACTAGGCCACCTGAGGTTAGAGAAGGGTATAGAATGTGAAAAGAACATGAGGCATTAAAAAAGCCTGGTGCTCTGGGAAGTTAAAGAAAGCTGTTGTGGCTGGATTTTAGAGAAAAGGAGTGGAAATGGTACCAAATAAATTAATAAAAGCTACAACTAAATGGCAGACAATGCAACCTCTAATAGACTTTTGCATACAATGTGCATACATATGTGTGACTGGAAGTAAAGAGTTTAAGCAGAGAAGTGATAGGGTGAATTTACATTAAAAAATACTCTAGATTTAGAAATGTCTGAGAAAGGAAAAGATCAAAGTTGATAGGACAGTTAAGAAGCTTTTGCATTAAATTTAGACTGGGTGACAGCAGCATAAACAAAGACATTGGCAATGCTTCCTTGTACTTTGGAGAAAATGCCCACAGCCCTGACTGGTGAACTAAATGTGTGTATGCGGCTGGAGAAGGGTAAAGCTGAGGATTATGGGAAAAGGAAGGAGTGAGAAAAGCCAGCCATATTTCTCGCTGGAGCAGCAAAGGTGATGATAAAGGATTCATAGGTATAAACTGTTCCTCACTTGGACAGTCAATAACATGAAATCACACTCCAATGGCTTAGATATCTAATACTTTTCTTTCTTGCTGAGGCAATGTTGTAGTCAGTCATTGAAGGGTTCATCATATCAGCTCAATGATTCCATCAGAGATCCAGGAACTTTTAAAATTTCCCTTCTGCCATTCTTTGTGTGTGCATTTTATTTTCATATGCATTGCTCACAGTCACCACCTGTTTGCTGAACCATCAGACCTTACCACATTTTATGCAAATGACACAAATGTTTCTTGGTACATTCTTTTTTTGCTTTTGTTGCAGATCATGCATCTGCCTCACTTTAAGTTCCTTACAAGCTATGAGCACTGGGTATATTATTTTCAAGTGTGGTTTATTCACACAGGTAATGTTTTGTTGTGCACCACCGAGTCAGAAATGACCTATAGCTGACCCTCCAGAGGGTTTTCAGAAGCAACTAATCACACAGGAGGAGATTGTCTATTCTTCTCACATGGAGCAGCTGGTGGACTTGAAATGTGTGTCTTCCGGATTTTAGTGCAGCTTCTTGCCAGTAAGCCACTAGAGCCCCCTATAATATATGGGAAAAAATACTATACATCCATGTCCATAAAGAAGAAGAAGAGAAAAAAGAAATATTAGGAGTTATCTGTGTATATATCATTGTCCAGAATGTGTAACATGAACTATACTAGGTCCAGCGAAGGGCAGGAAATTGAATGTTAAAAGGAGGAAAGGAAGAAGAGAAATTGTCAGTGCGGCTTGAGTCACCTAAATATTTTCCACAAAGGCAATAATGAATTGCTGTTGCTGTTGTTGTTATGTGCCATCAAGTTGACTGCGACCCATGGTGTACCCTGTCTGTGTACAATAGCTCTGAACCCTACCCTGTCCTCAGCCAGTTTCACTGTCTCCAACACATCTATCCATGATCCATCTATTTATTATCTCAGTTGCTGTGTCACTCTATCTCATCCAGAATCTTCCTCTCTTGTGCTGCCCCTCCACCCTTCCAAGCATGATGTCCTCCAAAAACCAGTCCTTCTTGGCGATGTGCCCAAAGGATGTGTGACATAATCAGTTGTTGTTGTTATGTGCCATCAAGTTGCTTGCGACTCATAGTGACCCTATGTACAACAGCCCTGAACTCTGCTCTGTCCTGTGCCAATCACCCTGTCTCCGATACACCCATCCCGATTATTCCAGTCACTGAATCAATCCACCTCATAGAGGGCCTTCTCCTACTGTGCTGTCCCTCCACCCTACCAAGCATAATGTCTCTCTCCAAGGACTGGTCCCTCCTTACAACATGTCCAAAGTATGTCAGAAGAAGCCTCAGAATCCTTGCCTCCAAGGAGCAGCCCGATTTAACCCTCTCCAGGATGAATCTTTTTGTTTTCTAGCGATCTATGGTACTCTCAATACTCTTCTCCAGCACCACAGCTCAAGGGCATCAATTCTCCTTCTATCCTCCTTGGTCATTGTCCAACTCTCTGATGCATAACAAGTGATTGCAAAGACCATG
>NW_006399849.1:8302866-8315036 GCF_000299155.1 Elephantulus edwardii | reverse complement strand
ATGGTACCCTCAATACTCTTCTCCAGCACCAGAGCTCAAGGGCATCAATTCTCCTTCTATCCTCCTTGGTCATTGTCCAACTCTCTGATGCATAACAAGTGATTGCAAAGACCATGGCCTGTATCAGATGCACATTAGTCTCTGGAGAGACACCACTGCTCTTCAATACTTTGAAGAGGTCCCTAGCAGCAGATTTTCCCATCCCAATGTGTCTTTTAATTTCCTGGCTGCTGAGCCAAGCAGACTAAAGCTGTGAACAATCTCAATCTCTTCACCATACATCCTGATGATGCCATGTATATTTTTAAATATATGAATGGTCATTGCAATTATTTACTATGCATCAGCAAGCTGGACAATTAAGGATGATAGAAAAAGAATTGATGCCTTTGAGTTGTGGTGTGCTGGAGAAGAGTCTTGAAAATATTGTGGACTACCAAGAGAACAAACAGATCTGTCCCGGAGAGACTGAAATCCAGCTTCTCCTTGGAGGCTAGGATTTTGATGCTCCATCTCACATACTTTGGGCAGGTGGCCAGGAGATACCAGTCCTTGGAGAAGGAAGGATACCATGCTTGGAAGGGTAGAGGGAGCAGAGGAGAGGAAATCCATATGAAATAGATACAATGACTGAGATAATGGGGGTAGGTGTGTCAGAGACAGTGAGACTGGCTCTGGACAGGGCAGGGTTCAGAGCTGTTGTACACAGGGTCTCTATGAGTCACAGGTGACTTGATGGCACATAATAACAACAACAATAAGGCTCGAGAAGAAATTTACAATTGAATATACACACTTAGATTTTAGAACTGGGAATGTGAATTTGAGAGCCTTAAGCACGTATGTGGTTTAAATATTTACAGGAAGCCCGTGGGGAAAGAACATAGCAAGCAGAGAATGGAGAACACAGAGAAAGGAAGAGAAAGAACCTAGAAGGTCCCCACGAAAACCCCACTTATGGACTGGATTAAAGAGAAGAATTTAACTAAAGGAGGCCAAGGAAGAGTGGTTAGTTTGGAAGGAAGTCAAAATTCTTATGATGGAAAGAATACATTGCTTTCTGTTCTGGAATATTTTATAAAATGGCCCTTTCCAGTACAGTTAAATATCCAAAGAAATCCCTTTGTGGCACAAATAGTTAAGCACTCAGCTACTGATGAAAAAGTCAGTGAGTTAAATCCATCTGCAGGCACGTTGGAGGAAAGGCCTGGTGATAGACTTTTGGCATACCCTAGCCATTGCAATCCCCTCTGAGCACATTCTGCTCAGAAATGCACAGCTTTACCAAGAGCTGTAAGGGACTTCGGGGCAACTTGTTTGTTTCTACTCTCCATATAATATATCCAGTTTCCTCTTCTCTCTCTCCTCTCCTCTCCTCTCCTCTCCTCTTCTCTCTCTTTGTTAAGGAGCTCTGGTGGCTTAGTGGTAAAGAGTTGTGCTGCTAACCCAAAGGCACACGGTTTGAATATACCAGCTGCTCTGTGACAGAAATACGGGCGGTCTCCTCCTGTGCAATTAATTACTGCCTCTGAAAACCCACTGGAGGGTCATCTGTTATGTATCATCTCATTCGATGACACACAAGAGCAATTTTCCTTTTGTCCTTCTTTCTCTTTCTGTGTGTGTATGTATATTTCTCTTCCTACTCCCTCTTTCCAGTTTAACTCTCCTATCTGTACATAAAAAAATAAAATTACTATGAAAGATAAAATAGTAAACTTAATCTACAAATACTGAAAGCATTTATTATTTATGTTGTTACAGTGTTAGCAAAAGAAACCACATGCACCACAATTAAAAGAGGAAGGATGTTGGGGGTCGGTAAGGGACTTAGTCCCATCAAATAATATTGGCTATGACTTGCTGTGTACTCAGAAAAAAACAAGAGTTTATATCTGTATCTAGTTGACTAGTCATGGCCATTACTTATTAATAACAACAAAAAGCACCTCTTTGTCTTGCTCTCAGCCTGCACTTTCAAGTACTTCAATCTTCCTTCCACTTTACTTTCAAATCTGTTCTTTATTTCCACATCAAGTGGATTCCACATTTTTAAAAAGCGCATTTACAACCTTTCTTTACAGCTTCCCACTCACTTGAGGAAGCTTCTCCAGTACCTACTTCTGGCTTCTCACTGCAATGGTGATCCTTATCTCTCCCTTAGATAATACTCATTTACTACTGATTTTCTTGCCAGTATAAGCCCTGATCATGTTTCTATCAGGCTCCTTTCAGCTACTATGATGATTAGGTATGTATGGATATTGATTATCCTAGCAAAATAATGTCCCATCTGAAATTTTCAATTGTGTCCTACTACTCTAAGCTGAATTCAAAATTTGATCATGACATTAATTTTTTCTTCTCTCAAGTGTTGTTGTTGTTGTTAGGTGATGCTGAGTCAAGTCCAACTCCAAAGGACCCTATGAATAAAAGACTTGGAACCCCACCCTATTTTGTGCCATCCTCATCATCTCCGGCGCACTTGAATGCATTGCTGCAGTCACTATACCAATGATTTTGTTGGAAATCTTCCTCTTTCCCACTGACCCTTCATCTTTCTAAGCATGATGTCTCTTTCCAAGGAATGCCCAAAGTATGTGTGATGACACATTGCTATCTTTGCCTCCCAGAAGCATTTCAGCTGAACTTTACCCAAGACGTATTTGTTTGTTCTTTTGGCAATCCATGAGACACTCAATATTCTTCTCCAACAGCACAACTCAAAGGCATCAATTATTCTTCTGTCATATTTAGTCATTGTCCACCTCTCAGAAACTTGTTAGATGTCATTCAATCAAGTATGAGCCGTGGCAACTCTATGAACAACAGATCCGATTCCTGTTCTATCCTGTGCCATCCTCACACTTTCTGATTTGACCCCATTACAGCAATCACTGTGTTAATTCATCTCATTCAGGGTCTTCCTCTTTTTCACTGACCCTCCCTCCACCTCTCCAAGCATGATAGCCCTCTCCAAGGAATAGCCTCTTCTAGCAACCTGCCCCAAAATACGGGAAATGAAGCTTTATCATCTTTGCCTCCAAAGAGCACTCTGGCTGCACTTTCTCCAAGTACCTGGCTGCACTTTCTCCAAGACATATACTTGTTTGTTCTTTTGACACTCCAGGGGATATTCCATACCCTTCTCCAACACCACAGCCCAAGGTTGTGTTTTGGTTCTTGTGGACAAGTGTTCATTTTCTTCAGCTTAAATTTGAACTTGCACATGAGTAATTGATGGTCTGTTCCACAGTAAACACTTGGATTGTTTTTTGTTGGTTTTGTTTTGTTTTGTTTTTAAAGAAGATGATCCCTGATGTGCAGGGTTGATGTGGAGACTTCAGTAAAAAGTTCAGAGATTGCAAAGATTGTGAGGACAATGCAGGACTGGGAAATATTTAGCTCTGATGTATTTAACTCTCGGTAATGTTCAACTCTCATGATCACGGAGTTGCAAGAAACTTGATGGTGCCTAACGACAAAGCAAAAGAAACCATGAAAATCTTCCCATAGTTTCTACATTTTCTTCGAATGATCCAAAATGGAGAATAAGTTGAATCATGTATTAACTTGTGTTTCACTAATTTTAAAGAATTTAAACATAGTTTCATTATTACCAGTATAGAGAAGTTGTAGACAGGAATGAAAAATTCACAACAGAATACAGATCATTTAAGATTTGGGAGTCCACAGATTATAATGAGGCTATTTTGTTCTGGAAAATGTTTTGGAGAACTAGCCTTCTATGATTTAGAATCAAGAAGAGGAAGCTGCCTGGCATTAAAGCGCTGGGGGCCCAGTGCTGGAGTGTTCACCTAAATAAAAAGCAGCTTGAAAGCTGATGGCTTTGAACTACCTTTTATTTGTCTACCTTTTATTGGAGGAGAAGGAGGGACAATCTCCTCCTCCACCATTTTACCCAAGTCCAAGCCTCAACCCTTTGATGGTGTAATTTGGTGGGTCTATTTAATAGCACTTTACAAAACCAATTTGAGGTTTTCCCCTTTACTTTTTAAATGAGCAAGCCAACACAAATGATTATGTTCTGAAATAATAGACCTGTCATTTAGAAATCCATTAAGTCTTTTACTCTTTTAAGTTTAATTTTACTTATGCAATTGATAAGTTATTCTTTGGTGTTGTCAAGTATGACTCAGCACAACAGATCTGAACCTTGCCCTATTCTGCTATGTCTTCAGCACTTCTGGTCTACAGAGACCATAGTTACAGTCACTGTGTCAAGCCATCTCCCTGAGGGTCCGTCTTTCTTTGCTTCCTAAACATGATGTCTTTTTCCAAGGACTGGCCCCTCCTAAAAACTTGTCCAAAGTATATAAGATGAAACTTTGCCATCTTCACCCCCAAGGAGCACCCTGGTTACAGTTTCTCCAAAACTTCCTTGTTTGAATTATTGGAAATCCATATGCCAAGAAGCCAAAGTTTCTTCAAAGTTTAGAAGTGTCTTCTAAAGAAAGAAACCAAAATATCAAAGAGCTGAACAGCAAATTTCAAAAGGCAGCTCGGGATGACAAAGCAACATACTTTAATGAAATATGCAGAGAGCTGGAGTCAGAAAATAAAAAATGCCAAACTCGCTCAGTGTTTCTTAAGCTGAAGGAGTTGAAAAACAAATTCAAGCCACAGATGGCAGTACTTAAGGATACTTTGGGTAGAATATTGAATGATCCAGGAAGTATCAAGAGAAGATGGAAGGAGTAAACAGAGTCACTGTATCACAAGGAATTGGCTAACACGGAAGAATTTTATGAAATAAGATATGAGCAAGAGCCTATGGTGATGAAGGAGGAAGTTCAAATTGCTCTGAAAGAATTGACAAAAAACAAGGCTCCAGGAGTTGACAGCATACCAATTGATATATTTCAACAAACAGATGCTGCCCTGGATGTGCTCACAAAGTTGTGCCAAGAAATCTGGAGGACACCCAGCTGGCCGACTGACTGGAAAAGATCGATATTTGTACCCAATAAATACCCGATATTTGTGACTCAACAGAGTGTGGAAATTATAAAACAATATCATTGATATCACATGCCTGCAAGATTCTGCTGAAAATTATCGAAAAACATTTAGAACAATATGTCAACAGAGAACTATCAGATGTGCAGGCTGTATTTAGAAGAGGTAGTGGTACTAGGCATGTTATAGCTAATGTTAAATGGATCTTGGCAGAAAGCAAAGAATACCAGAAGAATGTCTATCTGTGTTTCATTGACTATGCAAAGGCTTTTGACTGTGTGGATCACAACAAGCTGTGGCTGACTCTGAGAAAAATGGGAATCCCAGAACATTTGATTGTGATAATGCAAAACCTATAGTTGGACCAAGATGCAGTCATCAGAACAGAACAAGGAGACACTACATGGTTCAAAATCAAGAAGGGGGTCTGTCAGGGATGTATTCTGTCTCCATACCTTTTCAATCTGCATACAGAACATATCATCTGAGATGCTGGGCTGTACAAGAAGGAATGTGGCATCAGTATTGGTGGAAGAGTCATCAACAACCTGCGTTATGCAGATAACACAACCCTGCTTGCTGAAACTGAGGAGGACCTCATGCACTTGCTGCAGAAGGTCAAGGACTACAGCCTCCTATATGGATTGAAGCTCAACATCAAGAAAACAAAGATTCTTACCACTGGGCCAATTGGCAGCATCAGTATGGATGGTGAAGAGATTGAGATAGTTAACAGTTTTCGTTTACTTGGCTCCACACTCAACACTCTTGGTAACAGCAACCAGGAAATCAAGAGATGAATTGCATTGGGAAAGTCAGCTGTGAGGGACCTCTCAAGAGTACTGAAGAGCAACGGCATCAGGCTGGATACTAAGGTGCACCTGATTTAGGCTATAGTCTTTGCAATTATGTGCTTTGCATCAGAGAGTTGGACAGTGAATAGGCACGATAGAAAGAGAATTGATGCCTTTGAGTTGTGGTGCTGGAGAAGAGTGTTGACTATACCATGGACTGCTAGGAGAACAAACAGGTTTGTTCTGGAGAGGATGAAGCCAGAATGTTCCCTGGAGTCACGAATTCTGAAACTTTGTCTGACATACTTTGAGCATGTTGCAAGGAGAGACTGGTCCTTGGAGAGGGACATCATGTTTGGCTGAGTGGAGGGGTTGCGAAGGAGAGGAAGACCCTCGATGAGATGGATCGATTCTGTGACTGGAGTGGTGGGAACGAGTGCGTTTGAGCTGGCTCGGTTGGCACAGCATAGAACGACATTTAGGGCTCTTGTACATAGGGTTGCTATGAGTCACAAGTGACTTGATGGCATATAACAACAAACAACAATACTTCAACACCACAACCCAGAGGTATTGTTTTTTTTTCTGTCACCCTTAGTCACTGCCCAACATTCAGATGCTTAGAAAGTAATCGAGAAGAGTGGCCTGTGCCAACTGCTTGTCTAAGTGTTCTTTTATTAGGACTCTTCATGTCCTCATGTTTCTTGCTCTGAAGGTCTGATAGGGAAGGAGTTGTGCTGCCAGCCCCGAATCAGGCAGTTCAAATGCTCCAGCTGTTTCATGGGAGAAAGAAGGGCAACATCATCCTGCATGATTTACAGCCTCTGAAGATCCACTGGAGGGTCAGTTAGGCATTGATTCAAACTTGTCAGCAATGAATTGAGTTGTTACAGCATTTGACTTTGTCTGAGATTATGCACTTGTGTATGTTTGTATTCCAACTTTACTGTAAGGTTGGTGAGGATTCACTTGTTCACCAATGAATTCTCAGAACCTAAGAAAGTACCTAGCACAGAATAAACCAAGGCCAAATACAATGTGAATGAGTTAATTCTGACTCATAACAGTTCCATGTGTGTGAAAGTAGAAATGAACTACAAAATTTATTGGACACTGATTTTATTTTATTTTTTTTAAATCTAGAAGTAGAACTTCAGGCTTTATTTTATGTAGCCTCTGGATGACCAAGAGTTAAAGGCTTGGTCATTTGTGCTACTCAGGCACTTCTTTTAAAAAAGACCGCATTAAGTAATGCACCATTATATTTCCTTAAAGTTTTAAAACTAACACTTAAAGGAATGTTGCGAGAAACACTTGGTTTTAAGTGCCATCGAGTCAAATATGACCCCTTGTGACCCCGTGAACAAGAGATGTTAACCTTGCCCTGTCCTGTTCCATTCTCACTACCTCAGCAGCTCTCAAAGGCTTAAGCCCATTGTTGCAGTCACTGTGTCAATGCACCTAGTTGAGGGTCTTCCTTTCTTTCTCTGAGCCTCCACCTTGACAAGTGTGATGTCTTTTTTGCCAAGGACTGGTTCTTCCTGACAACGTGCTCAAAGCATGAGAGACAAAGTTTTACCATCTTTGACTCTAAGGAGCACCCAGGCTGAACTTTCTCCAAGACATCCTTGTTTGTTCTTTTGTCAGTACACGGGATATTCAGTACTCTTCCCCACCACCACAGCTCAAAGGTATCAATTTTTCTTCTGTCATTCTTATTTACTAAATTATTAAGTATTCAAACAGAGCAAGGAGACACTGCATGGTTAAAAAATCGGGAAGGGTGTACACAAGGGATGTATTCTGTCTCCATCTCTTTTCAATCTATATGCAGAATAGATTATCCAGGAGGCTGGGCATGTGGAGGAGGAGGAATGTTGCATCAGGACTGGAGGTAGACTCATCAACAACCTATATTATACAAATGACACAACCTTGTTTGCTGAAACTGAGGAGGACCTGAAGTGCTTGCTGCAGAAGATCAAGGACTACAGCCTTTAATAAGGATTGACACTCAACATCAAGAAAACAAAGATTCTCACCACTGGGCCAATTGGCAGCTTTATGATAGATGATGAAGAGATTGAGATTGTTAACAGCTTTAGTTTGCTTGGCTCCACAATAAACATTCTTGGTACCACCAGCAGGAAATCAAGAGACAAATTGCATTGTCAGTCAGCTGTCAGGGACCTCTCCAGAGTATTGAATAGCAACGGTGTCAGTCTGGAGACTAAGGTGTGCCTGATCCTGGGCATAGTCTATGCAATTGCTTGCTATGCATCATTGAGTTGGACAATGACTAGAGATGATAGAAAGAAAATTGATACCTTTGAGCTGTGGTGCTGGAGAAGAGTGTTGAATATACAATGGACTACCAGGAGAACAAACAGGTTCATCCTAGAGAAGGTGGAGCTAGGCTGCTCCTTGGAGGCAAGGATTCTGAGGCTTCATTGGACATAATTTGGAAATGTTGCAAGGAGGGATTGGTTCTTGGAGAGGGACATCATGCTTCGAAGGGTGGAGGGACAGAGAAAGAGAGAGAGACAAGGATTAGATACACTGATACAGTGACTGGGATAATAAGAGTAGGTAGGGGTGTTAGAAGACAGTAAAATTGGCACCTGATAGAGCAGGTTTTAGGGCTATTGTACATAATGTTGCTATGAGTGGAAAATGACTCAACAACACATAATAACAAACAACAACAAATTAAAATAAATTCTAAACAAACATTTGTCTATTTGATTAACAGATTGATAGGTAGATAAATAAAGGAAGGGATATGGGAAAATGAGAGGATATTATGGGCTGCTTGTACTGAGTAAGGTTTGATGAATAACCTGGGATTTAACTTGGATTTTGAAAGTAGGCGTGAGGATCTTATTCTATGTGTTGGAAATATACGCCCTTAATATATTCTATTTTCTTCTTCTTTTAAATGCATCCAGGGGGCTGTATTCTAAATTAAGCTTCACAGCTTTCTTCTTCAACACTTGTGGGAGAAGACATTGGTATACTAAGCAATGTAGTTAATTATAAAAAGAAAGAAAAACCTTTCTGAATTGAGCAGATTTCAGATTTCCCTCTGGTTTCCTTTTAATATTCTATATCCTTAGACAATATATATTTCTTTACCTTTTATTAAGAGGTAAAATTAAAACCGTAATTATCCTTTATACAGATCTGAATGTTACAGTAAGTAGAAGTAATAAGCAATTGCCTCTTAGTGTAGAGCCAAGGGGTGCATTTTGTTTGATTACTGTCTGGCCTGCATACTAACTGAAGCACAGTACAACCAGAGCAGAAGTTCCATTTCCTAAAAATACAAGAGGCCTAACACCCACAGCCTCTCGGCAGGTTTAACTCACACATAGGCTACCCTGGTGGTTAGTATGAGGCCTCTAACCAAAAGCCAGAAGCTTGAACCTAAAACTACTCTTTGCTAGAAAGATGAGGCAATATCTTCCCATATAGATAAGTTGTTGTATAGATATATATCTTCATAAACACGATGGAGAATCTCTTCTCTGATCTGTGGAGTCACTGTGAGTTATAGTCAACTTGATGGCAATGGATTAATTCATACCTAATATGACCCCTTTTAAATAGAAGTCTTGAGTTTACTTTTTTTGTTGTTTTTAAATTTTTTAAATGTTAAGTATAATTTTAACAAGTTTACGGAAAAGTTAGATTTTCATCCATTAATTGTTACATATTTTTACTTCCCCCCTCCTCCCCCTGCCCAGTTCAGTCTTTCTATTTTTTTTTAATATTCATTCATTGTTGCACATGTACCACTACCCTCCCCACCTGCGCCACCTCAGTCCTCTTTGCAATGTACTTCTTATTGTGGTACATTACTGCTACGCAAATAATGCCTAATCACATAGTCCTTTTAAACAGTTCTGTCCTTCATCTAGTCCAGTACAATAAACATTATCTACCTACTCTTATCCTATTCTCCTCCCAAACTTTTATTAGAACTTTCTCTCTCTAGCTTATCCATCAAGTGATTTTAACTCCATAAAAACCTTATTTATTTGTGTTATCTCTTCACTAATTTTTATTAATTTCTCCTCTCCCATGTTCTTTTCTAGAGAACTCTGGTGGCTTAGGGATAAAGACTTGTGCTGCAACCCTAAGGAATGAAGTTCAAATCCACCAGCTGCTCCATGGGAGAGAGATGAGCATTCCTGTACAGGGCAATTTACTGCCTCTGAAAAGCCATTGAAGGATCAGTTATGAGTCGGTTCTGACTGGATGGTACATTCAAACAACATGCCCTTTCCTAGTCCTCTCTCCAATATTTGCTTAGAAGTTCAACTAGTAAATTAAACTTTAATAACAGTTTTGATATTTATCTTGTTCTGAAGGCAGTTTTTAGTTCAAATGTCATGTCAGGTGGGGTTTTACATCGGTTTTTGGTTCCCTCCCCTCTTTGTCTTAGTTTTTACACTGTTCTCCTTCATCTTCTGGAACAAAGAGATCCTAATAGCCTCTTGTTCTTTTCTACGCCCACAAAGAGAAGATACTTGCTTTGTTCCTTCAAATATGTTCTTCAGTGTTCTCATTGCCATGAACTTGCCACCCCTCATGGTACTCCTCCATTGGTCATTGCTTTTCTCTTATCAGATAATTGATCTAAATGTGTATGTAACCTGGATACTCTCTGCTGGATTAGACAAGAGGGCTGGCTGGAGAGGATGTCCTCACAATTAACAGAAGAGGACAGGTTGTCCTCCACTCCACTCCTGATTGATTACCTTCATTACTTAACTCTGACCACACAAGAGCACACACTTTAGGAAAGCTGTGTCCTCTGCTCTCTCAGGACTATCTTTGCTTAACATTTGGGAAAATTAGAATAATTTCTGAATGCTGAAAAGGCAACACTAAGCTGTAATAGAACAAATAAACCAAAATCTTTAAAGCTAGGGTTCAAAGACATTTTAAAAGAAATGTTGTTTGTTGTTATGTGCCGTCAAGTCGCGTGTGACTCACAGCAACCTTATGCACAATAACTCTGAAGCCTGTCCTGTCCTGTGCCAGTCTAACTGCCTCTGACACACCTACCACCATTACCCTAGTTACTTTATCAATCCATCTCATCTCTCCTGCGCTGTCTCTTCACCCTTCCAAGGGATCCTTCTCCAGGGATCGGTCCCTCCTGGCCAAAATATGTGAAATGGAGGCTCTAAATCCTAGCCTCCAGGAAGAAACTTGGTTTCACCCTCTCTAAGACAGACTTACTTGTTTTCTTGGCAGTCCATGGTATGTTCAAGACTGTTCTCCAATATCACAACTCAAAGGAATCAATATTTCTTCTGTCATCTTTAGTCATTATCAAACTCTCTGATGCTTAGCAATTAATTGTGATGACCAAGGACTGGATCAGGCACACTGTAGTCTCTAGACTGACATCGTTGCTTCTCAGTACTCTGGAAGGGCTCCTGACAGCAGATTTGCCTAACGCAAATGCCCTTTGATTTCCTGACTGCTGGTGACTAAAGCGTTGATTGAAAACAGAAACTTCATTTTATGGTAAAACAGACAGACAGAAATGCATTTTGAAAGTCACAATCAACTGGGGACCAAGAACCCTGAATTGTGGATATTAATGAGTTATGTGATTTTGTGTGTGTGTATTGTGTACCATAGAGTCAGAATTGACCCATAGCTGATCCTCTGGTGGGTTTTCAAAGACAGTTAATCTCACAGAAGGAGATTGTCCATCCTTCTTCCGCGGAGCATCTGATGGTCTCAAACCACGTGCCTTTGGGATTGCAATGCATCTTCTTGCCACTAGGCCACCAGAGCTCCTTATTATGTGACTTTAGTCCTTAAAGTACTGTGGGGGTCTTAAGCTTAGACATTAATGTCTTGTGTGATCTTAAGGATGTTACTTAGACTTTCCAGGGGCTCCTTGCTTTTATTTTAAGAAGGAAATAGAAATTTCCACTGAGCACTTGGATAATGCACTCAGATACTATCTGAGAGGTTAAGTCTTAAATCCATTCAGGGGAATCTCAGAAGAAAGATCTAAAAGTCCATTTCAAAAATATGAGTAATTAAAACCTTTTGGAGAATAGTTGTCATCTGACACAAGGAGTCATCATGAGTCTTGGTTCTCAGGATGACCCAGTGTCCATTACATCTCATCAGGATCATTATTAGAAGGTCTTCTTATCTCCCAACAATGCTGTAACAAAGTCACCTGGGCAGATTCCTGACATCAGACAGTATGGGTTAAAATACTGCCTCCATTTTGTTTTTTGGTTTTTTTTCTATAATTATATTTTATTAATTTTCATACACATTTACAGAGATTTTGGGTTTCCATTCATTCATTGTTGCACTATTCTCTCTACCCTCCTCCCAGTTTGTTCTTGTCTAAAT
>NW_006399849.1:8285658-8301466 GCF_000299155.1 Elephantulus edwardii | reverse complement strand
GATTAGGACTTCTAGTGTTGTTCCTAGCTTTTCTGTAATGAATTTTATAGTCCTTGGTTTTAGTCCTATCCATTTTGTTTTTTATTGGCTAAAAAATGTTTGATCAAACTTTAACTCCTCAAAATCTCTATCTTGTCAACTGTAAAATGAATATAATAACAGTATCTACTTGCCTCAATGACACATACTGTTGTTTGTGGATGAAGAAAAAGAATTCTTGGAAGTGATTCTTTTCCTGTTCCAAGAAGTTCTGGTGGCATAGTCCATAAGGAGACGTGCTGCTAACCCCGGGTCTCTGGCTGATCTAACTCACCAGAGTTACCAGGAGAGAGAGATGGGTGACTTCTCTCACGATTTACAGCTTCAGAAACCCAGTGGAGCATCAGCTGTGAGTCCATTCTGACTGGATAGCAAAGAGAAAGACATTCAAGAGACACTTTGATGCTTAGAATCTAATAAAGATGATAATCTCGGAAGGTAGCTCTGATGACCTAGCAGTTACAAGCTGCACTGCAATTACAAAGGCTTGTGGTTCGAATCCACCACCTGCTCCACAGAAGGATGAGTGATCGCGTCCCATGTGATTTACTGCCTCTGAAAACCTGCCAAGAGTCTGCTATGGGTGGTCTCCAACTTGATGACATGAAACAACAACAGCATCTCAGAAATATCTAGAAAGGAAAATCAAGCACAAATTATCAGTATAAATAAGTATTCATTTGATGAGTTTCAGATTACCTAATTTTTAGAAAAATATCATGTATTAGTACATAAATCTTGGTTAACTTTAATCCTTCTCCTATATTCTAGGCATGACTTACAACTAACATAGTATGTCTGTCTAGTGTAAAGGGAAACTGAAAAAGCAAACTTGAGGCAACAGCTAACTTCCTTTCACTAAATGTCAGCCTTATGCTTCTGACACCTTCTAGGCTATTGAGAAGCCCCTCTCACATCCGGGTAGCCATTGTATCTGTCACTATTTAAAGTGCATGTGGCAATGTATGATCCAACTTCCATAATTTACAGTCTCCACTACTCACAAAAGGCAGCCTCCCTTTACAAAGAGAAAGCACTGAAGAACCACAGAGTTTTGGTCTCCATGGCAACAGCATCCATAGGTCACTTGCTGCAGTTATACCTCCTCCAGCCTTTGATTGCTGTTGGTGATGCACCATCTTCTGTACTCCTTATTGTTTGCGCTGCTCTCACTTATTTTATTCCCTTCTCTATTAGGAGAAGCTCAAAATGCAAAATTAAAATAAAAGCTTGGGAGGCAGGGACTTTGCTGAACAAAACAGAGAGCTTTGTTTATTTTATTTATAACTCATCAACATGGACTTCCTGAAATCAAGTTCTATATCCCAAACCTCAGAATCTTGCTTCCCATATTCTGTTGCAACTTGGAAAATCTTTGCTTGCAAGATCTTAAGAAAGAAGACCTAACATCAGGAGTATCACATTTATTCATGTCTACATTTCTCGACTTGACATACTCAATTCTGCACCTTCTCACATGAGTTCACGGGTCCTGCCTCCCACTCACACTATGACACTGTCCTCTCAAGCAGTGTTTCTCTTCCTTCAATTTCTTGAACACATTCTGTCTTAGCTGCCTACAACTCCCACAATGAACCACCACCCAGTGAGTGTTATTAATCAGTAGAAATTTACTCCCCCACCCCCCACACACACAGCATGGAATGTCCCTGACAGAATTTTCAAGGCTTTAAAACTTTAAGGAAGCAGGCTACCACAGCTCACTCATCTGTGATGGATTCAAGCTGCCTGCCTTTCAGTGATATCTAAGCACTTTCACCACTGTGCTACCATGGATTCCTTTCACATGTCGAGAGGCTGGAAATGTTCTCCTTTTAGGGAAATATTATTCCTTCTTTCAGTTTCTAGTAGCCCTAGATGCTTCTTGGTATTCCTCAAGTTGTAGACAGCTATGTTTGTCAACTCATAAAAATTAGGAAAGAATTTCATCAGAATTCACTTGATTACATTATATCTTTGTTAACTTGTAACATTTTACCAAAGGACACAGCTAAACAAAACTTTTAAGCAGTGTTACATTCACAGGTACAAGGTAGAACTTCAAAACATGCCAAAGGGAAGTGGGAGTTGGGGAGGGAGGAGGAGGATGGGAGAAGGCATTGACCTCGTCCCAATCACCATATGCATTGTTGTTGTTATGTGCTGTCGAGTCACCTGCGACTCATAGTAACTATTTGTACAGCATCTCTGAACCCTGCTCTATCTTGAGCCAAACTCATTATGAAACACGTACCCCCATTACCCCAGTCACTGTGACAATCCATCTCATCTACGGTTGTCCTTTCTTGTGTTGTCCCTCCACCCTTCCAAGCATGACAACATCCTTCTCCAAGGACTGGTCCCTCCTTTCAACATGCCTGAAGTATGTCAGACGAAGCTTCAAAGTCCTTGCCTCCAAGGAACAGCCTGGTTTTACCATTCCAGGATGAACTTAATTGTTCTCCTAGTTGCTGTGGCCTCAAGTCGCTTGCAACTCATAGCGACCATATGTACAACAGCCCTGAAACCGGCTCTATCCTGTATCAACCTTATTATCTCTGACATACCTACCCCATTACTTCAGTGGTTGAATCAATGTATCTTATTCAGGATCTTCCTCTCTTGCACTGTCCCTCCACCCTCCCAAGATGATGTCCCTCTCCAAGGACTGATCCCTCCTTGCAACATGCCCAAAATATGTCAGATGAAGCTTCAGAATCCTTGCCTCCAAGGAACAGTCTGGTTTTATCCTCTCCAGGACTAACCTGTTTGTTCTCGTAGCAGTCCAGGGTATGTTCAACGCTCTTCTCCAGCACCACAGCTCAAAGGCATCAATTCTCCTATCACCCCTAGTCATTGCTCAGCTTTCTGATACATAGCAAGTAATTGCAAAGATTATGGCCTGGATTAGGCATGCCTTAGTCTCCAGACTGACAGCATTGCTCTTCAGTACTCTGGAGAGGTCCTTGACAGCTGACTTTCCCAATGCAATTCATCTTTTAATTGCCTGACTGCTGGTACCAAGAGTGTTGATTGTGGAGTCAAGCAAATGAAAGCTGTTAAGAATCTCAGTCTCTTCACCATCTGTCATGATGCTGTCAATAGGCCCAGTGGTGAGAATTTTGTTTTCTTGATGTTGAGCTTCAATCCATATTTAAGGCTGCAGTCCTTGATCTTCTGTAGCAAACACTCCAGGTCTTTCTCAGTTTCATCAAACAGGGTTGTATCATCTGCATAACAGATTGTTGATGATTCTCCTAGTAGTCCATGATATATTCAATACTCTTCTCCAGCACCACAACTCAAAGACATCAAATCTCCTTCTCTCATCCTTAGTCATTGTCCACTCTATGATGCATAGCAATAATTTCAAAGACCATGGCCTATGTCAGGTGTATTTTGGGATTCCTATTTTCCTCAGTTAGCCACAGTTTGCTGTGATCCACACAGTCAAATGCCTTTGCATGGTCAATGAAACACAAATAGACATCCCTCTGGTTCTCTCTGCTTTCAGCCAAGATGCTCTCCCTAAATCAGGTACTACCCATACTCCCAGAATTCCATGTGCAGCGGAGCCTAATAAGTGTGATCTACTGTTTTTGGAATATTGTCCTTCCAGGGTTTTTTGCCTGTCTGTATTTTGTTTTTCCTCTAGGTCTCAGGTCGCAGATGACTTTCTGCAGGAAAATTCTAACCCCAAGAGTGGTTTTGGTCTGTTTTTTGTTTGGTTTGGTTTGGTTGGTTGATTTGGGTTTTTTTGTGGGGTGTTGTTTTTTTCTTTACTGTACCTTATGTTTCCTCTGTGACAACAGTGTGGTGGACATGAAAAGGAAGGACAGACTTCCATTAACACAACAAGGGGGAAGTATCCCCATCAATAGCATCAATAGCATGTTGATTCCTATAAAGTCAGACCTGACCCCTCTGCTCCATACTCCATGCTGACAACTCTACATCAACTGTCTATCCTATTGCTCTCACCAGCTTCTCTACCGGATTGAAGGATTCAAGGCAATGATCACAAAGAAGTCACAGACAGTATTCACACTTAGGAGATTTATTAGGGAAGTAATAGTGTGCAATATAAGTCAGAAGCAGCAGAGTCACTCCTCAAGCATGCCTGCACGCAAGCTTCTCACCAGCTCTTGTCCTTTCAGCCTTGGCCACTTTGCCAATTACACGCCATCCCTACTGTATCTAGTGATGGAGTGGGGAAGATATACTCTATCTGAATCTCCCACATCAGAAGAATTAACAGTATGACTTAGAGAAGGTGTAGTCAGCGTACTCTTTGGTGGCAAGGATGGCTTCATCTCGTATACTTTGGCTATTCCTTGGAGAAAGGCATCATGCTTGGAGGGGCAGAGGTAGAGCAAAAGAGAGGAAGACCCTCAGCCATGTGAATTGACACAGTGACTGCAGCATTGGGCTCAAGGTGTTAGAGATTGTGAGGTTGGCAAAGGATAGGACAATATTCAGATCCATTGTTCATAGGGTCACTATGAGTAATATTTGACTTGATATAACACCAAGCAACAGTAACTCAGTGATAGTCCGAAATGGACTTGATTCTAGCTCTGTCGGTCAGTAGACCTAGGTCTCACAGCAAGTGCTCAAAGAGACATATGTTGCTAAAAATGTGTTCACGTTTCTCACTTCAGGGGCCTGGAATTCACACTCTGTCTCAGATATGTGTCTGGTTTTTCACAAACTCTGTGGCTGTTGCTTCCATCTCCTCATCTTGTACTGTTTCACCATCTCACAGTCTTACATTATCTGTCCCGTGTCACGCTTCTCTATTTCACAACAATCTCATGTCCAAAGGATATGATCTACTCTCCAGTATTTTCATTCTGATGGCAATGAGATTTCACAGCCTACTCAGTTTAAGTCTGGCAGGATGGAATAATCTTCCCATCCTTATGTTAGCATTCTACACACCTTGCTTGTATGTAGTTGTTCCATGTTATTTAGTCAACTATGACTCCTTTTTGCTGCTGTTATGTTCTGTCCACTCTCCTGCGACTCATAATGACCCTATGCACAATAGCTCTGAAGCGCGCCCTATCCTCGGCCAGTCTCGCTGACTCTGACACACCTACTCCCATTTCCCCAGTTACTGAATCAATTCATCTCATCTGGGATCTTCCCCTTCTATGCTGTCCCTCTACCCTTCATAATGCCCTTCTCCAAGGATCAGCCTATTCCTGGTCACATACCCAAAGTAAGTGAGACAGAGCTTCAAAATCCTAGCCTCCAAGGAAAAACTGGGTTTCACCCTCTTCAAGACAGACCTATTTGTTTTCTTGGCAGTTGATGGTATGTTCAAGACTCTTCTCTGCACCACAACTCAAAGGAATTGGTTTGTCTTCTGTCATCCTTAGTCATAGTCAGCTCTCTGATGTATAGCAAGTTAATTGTGAAAACCATGACCTGGATCAGTGCACCTTAGTCTCTAGACTGACATGGTTGCTTCTCAGTACTCTGGAGAGGTCCCTGCCAGCAGACTTTCCCAGTGCAATTTGTCTTTTGATTTCTTGACTACTGGTGCAAAGAGTGTTGATTGTGAAATCAAACAAGCTGAAGTTGTTAACAATGTTCTGTTCTGCATATAGATTGAAAAGGCATGGAGAGAGGATGTGTTTTCAATGCACACCTTTCCTGATCCTGAAACATGCAGTGTTCCCCTGCTCTGTTCTGACTTGTATCCTGGTTCAAGTATACCTTTTGTATGAGTACAATTAAACATTCTGGTATTCACATTCTTCTCAAGATTAGCCCAAATTTTTTTGTGATCCACACAGTCAGATGCCTTTGCATAGTCGATGAAACACAGATAGACATTCGTCTGGTGCTCTTTGTTTTCAGCCAAGAACAATTTAATGTTGGCTATGATGTCCCTAGTGCCACGGTCTCTTCTAAACCTAGCCTTCACATTTAGCAATTCTCTGCTGATGTACTGTTCCAGTCATTTTTGGATAATCTTTACTAGGATCATGCTTATGTGTGATATTAGTGATATTGTTTAATAATTCCCACACTCTGTCAGATCACCTTTTTTTTGGAATGGGAATGAATATATATTCTTTCAGTGAGTTGACCAGGTAGTTGCCCTCCAGATTTCTGGACATAATCTGGTAAACTCGTCCAGGCCTGCTTTTCATTGTTTTTGTTCAAAAATTCTTCTAGGTATAGCCCTGGTGTGTCCACTTGCCTTACAGAAGTAACTTGTGGTTGCTGTGAAGCTGAACACTGTGACACTGACATGTCAAATGCATTAATGTCCATCCATGGTTTGGTGGGGCTTCCTGGTTAAAACAAGCTTGGAAGCAGGAGTCACATCCACTTCTATAATAGCTTACCTCCAGAAATCCTATGAACCTAGAGAAAGGATGACAGTCTCACAAGTGTTAAAGACTTTCATTCATGGGGTTGCTATTAGTCACCTACAACTCGACGGCACTTAACAACAATGACAACAACAATTCAATGAGTTCTCAACTTCCTTGCATGAAACTAAGGTTTGATTCCCAGGCAATAAACATTATGTGCTATAAACTACAGTATGTGTTATAAACTACTCATGTGTCAGTGAAGGCTTGTATGTTGTCATGATATTGAACATGTTTTAGCAGAACTTGCAGACTGGAAGAAAGGCCTGAGAGTCCACTTCCAAAAAATAAGACATGAAAACCTCACAGACCACAATGGTTAGGAAAGACATTCACTCAGAGTCAGAACTGTCTCATAGTTGAGCCCTCTTTGGATTTCCAAGGCTATGAATTTTATGAGGAGATTGCCTGTCCTTTACTCTAGTGGCTGCTGGTGTATTTAAAACTCCAGAGAGACATGGCATTTTGGTTAGCACTGAAACTCCCTACAGGTTATGTGACCAGAGCTCCCACGCATTGGAGGAACTGATTATGAAGATGATACAGAAATGGGTAGCATTTTATTCAGTCATGCATGAGGTTGTCATCAGTTGGGAAACCACTTCACAAGTTACCAACAAAGTATATATTCGAGCTACTCTTGGGGTCTATAAGCCCTCTGAAGGTAAGGGCTATTTCTATACTCTGAATCAAGCAATCCTCCTGCTGAACTCTCAGTGCTTTCTCAATGCTTGACATACTCAAAGCACTCCGTAATTTTTATAAGACTGCCATCACTCTATTTACTCTTCTAAGCCATTAAGAGGGGACTCTGGTTATGTAGTCTATATACAGTTTTTTTGTTAACCCCAAGCCTAGACATCTTGGGAGAAGAATCCACTACAGGAAAAAGTGGATCATATTCTCCTGTGTAGTTCACAGCCTTGGAAACCCACTGGAGAGTCAACTAGGAGTTGGAACCAAATCAAGGCAATTAATTTTAAGTGACTGCTAATCTACTTGTTATAAATCTCGTGGTCTTAATGCTTTGCAACCTGCTCTCTGTACCAATGCAATCACTTACCAGAAGGTGTTTTTCATTCAAAATATATTCACAATCTTCTTATCTTTCACATGGATATCAGTGCCCATTTGTTCAATCAAGGTGGAGAAATTCTAAAGTCTTATCTTTCCAAGGGTATGAATAGATAGTCATTCACTCAATTGAGAAAAATTCTAGAATTCCTGATTTTTTCAAGAAAATAATATTTTATTCCATTAATTACAGATTATTATATTTGGTTCAGCATAATTTTCCTAAAATTTAAAATTAATAATATTAAAAATGCTGAATTAAATAGTAGAAACCACACAGTTAAACCAAAGACTTATGCTGACATGATAAATTTTGTCTCATGGCAACCTTCCACTGAGTTTCTAAGTCTGTAGATATTTTTCTTTTTTTTAAATTTTTTTTATTAAGTTTAATAAAAGTTTACAGAGACTTTGAATTTCCATTCATTCATTTGTTTCACTTTTCTCCCTGTCTGACCCTCCCTCCCAGTTGGCTCTTCTCTTAGAAAAGTAAAAGAAAAATTCTTTCATTGTTATACAACCCCTCCCCCCTAAGTCCACTCCACTATGCAGCCTTCTTTCTGGACTCCTGTCATGACAATAATACCTAATCATATATCCCTTTTAAGCAGTTCTCTCCCTCATCTGTTTCAATGAAGTCTGTATGGATCTTAATGGGAATAGATTGTCCCATGTTTATCCTATGGATTTAAGCCATCAAGCTTCTGGTTAATGCACTGTATCACAGGGACTCCTAAGCCAGCTGTAGTTATTGCTGTTAGATGTTGTCAAATTGACTTCAACCATGACCTACCCTGCGCCATCTTCATGATCTCCATTATGCTCAGACCCATTGTTACAGTCCCTGTATAAATCTCTCTTGTTGAGGATCTCTCTCTCTTCTCTGACCTTCCACCTTTCCCAGCGTGATACCTTTTCCTCAAAACTAATCTTTCCTGACAACATACCCAAATGATATGAGATAATGTTTCACTATCTTTGCCTCAAATTAGCACCTGGGTTGAGCTCCCTCCAAAACAGACATTTTTATCCTTTGGACAGTCCACAGGATTGTAAGTACTCTTCTCAGGTATCAATTTTCTTTTGTCATCCTTACTCATTGCCCAACTGTCAGATATATAGGAGGAAGTAATTTATTTTTTTAAAAACAAACTTGAGTAGGTACAACATCGTCTTTAAACTGACATGTATACTGTTTAGCACTTTTGAGAGGTGTTTGACAGCAGTTTTCTCAATGCAATATGTCTTTTGATTTCTTCACTGTTGTTACCATGGGTGTTAATTATATAAGCTATACACCTATCAGTTATCCAATAGATTCTCCTGCCTTCTACCTAGAAAATTCCTCTAGACTCATCATGCTTCAGAGTTCATCACTGAGAATGTTCCTGAAGAGTAGGAAAGACAGACTTGTTGTGACATGGATTTTTCTGAATGTCATCCGGTAATGGGAGGTGACAAGCACAAACCTTGTTTGCTTGACCCAGGCATTGACATTGAAGACACTGTAACTCTGGACATGGTATACTGATACAGTTTCTCTCAAAGATTATGTTTTTTTTTTACGTTGTGCAAATTAGAGTTTCAGCTTTTTTAAAATATGAAAGTGTATATGCAACGGATATCCTCCTTTTGTATCTGAGCCTTCCTCTGTTGTTGTTGTGTACCATAGAGTCAAATCTAACTCTCATAGAGTCACAGCTGACTCTCTGGAAGCTTTCCAGAGGCAGTTAATCACACGGGAGGAGATTGCTCATCTTTCTCTCATAGAGCAGCGGGTGATCTCAAACTACGTGCCATTGGGATTGTAGCACAGCTTCTTGCCAGTAAGCCACCAAAGCTCCCTGAGAATTCCTCTATCTAGAATGGATTCCATCTCTAATTTTGAGTGACACCCAAAACTAGGTCCCAATTCATCAAGTTGGTCCATACTCAGCTTTGACTGTCCAATGACTGTCACATATGGGGGCGGGGGGGCAACACACCAGTAGATAATAAGATATTTGGAGCAAGAAGTTTGAAAAGAAATTGGAACAGGAGAGTTTATATGTAAACATCTAAATCGCCTAAGGAAAGAATGGTTGGAAAAGAAGCCAAAATTCAAAAACAGAATCAAGGAGAACTGCTACCTACACTGGATGGATGTACAGGGAAAAGGAAGTTGCCAAGGACCCTGTTACAAAAAGAAATGAAAATAAAATTCTGGAAAGAGATAAGCACAAATAGGTAGATAAAGGATTTATTATTCTTTGAATTTTAAGAAAGCAACCTTTTTTTTTTAGCTTAAAAAAGCAATTTAATAATGTTCTCATTTTCTTCTGTGTTTTCCTTAATCACTGAGCCCAGTATCCCACCCTACTCTACTGAAGGGCTTCATCTCTACTCTCATTAAAAATGTAACACTACTTAGTCAAAATATTTGGATGTGTCTTATTTTGAGAACACTTAAAGGCAGCCTCTGCCCTATTCTCTCAAGTCTGGTCCCAAACTTTGGGGTATTGATTTGCTCCTTGGTTCAGCTAGTGTGTAATGTATAATACCCGGGACTTCTAGGTACAAAATTTAGGATGATTTACAAATCCTATTCCAAACCTTCTGGAAGCTCATAAGATAGTGAGGCAGTTCCCTGTGGTTATTATCTCAGAGGGGACTCTGAGTGCACAACTGAGCAAAGGCTGGAGGAAGGCTGGTAAAAGGATCTTTTACATTTTCTAGCTCACTTCTGCATGAAGCTGCAGAATAATACAGCAGAGAGTGTTTAAAAGTTTAGGAAGCCATGTAAGTGGGTAATAGCAGGTATTTCAAAGAAAAATGGAAACTTATGGAATGTTTCTTTTTTAGTACCTTTAAAAGAGCTGAAGTCATTGCATTAGTTTGTCACACCACAATGTAGTCTGTATTACTTGGTTGCTGATTAAATGATTCAATGCATGCAGAAAATGCTTATATTCAGGGAATACAGAGCTGAGGGAAAGCAAAAAAGAGTAAAAATACCACTAAATTTAGCAGATAATGCTTTTCTCATTTTTTTCTTATCAATCCTATTTGTGAATTTTCTGCTTACTATTTATTGCCTTTATTCAATTCAATGAATAGCTCTGTTGTTCACTTACTGCAGAGTGCTCTTGTCTTTGAGACTTTAAAAACAAAATAAAGCCAGAGAAGATTTACTGAGAGGAAGGCAAGTATTTTTTTTTTTCATTCATTTTTGGATTTGGTCTGGTTTCAAGGATGAGCTTCTTTCTCTACCACAGAAAGAGCTGGAAGAAGAGAATAAAAAGTGAAGGATCTTTTTAGGTTATCAGGCTATCATGGTCCAAAGGCCTAAAAATGTGTGTGTGGTGTACTCCATTTGAAAGGCTTTTTCTAACCCTGAATCTTAGGTTTTGCAGGCAGTTGATCATCGTCCTGGGACACTGGCTTTCTGTCAGTTTTTGATTCCATGAACTTTCCAGCTTCATGTGTGAGTGTCAGAGAATAAATCTTGCTTCTTCATCAAGTCTTCCCTTCCCTTTCTCCTGCTTTGATGCTCTGATGTGCAGTAACAGATGATATTTCTTGACAGTCTAGTACACTGGCATGGTCAGCCAGGGTGGGATTAGGGGATGACTCCTGAGTTAGCAGGGGGCTAGGAGATTGAATTTGCTAGAGTCTGACTTCTGGGTGCTCCCCTGTCCAGCTTCTCTGCAGGTGGGAAGCCTTGAGGATGCTGATCTTCAGCACCAAGTTCTATTGCTCTTGTTTCTTTTTTAAAATTTTATATTGGTGTGCATACAACATTCATAAACAGTGTGTTTCACACATTCCTTCATTCATATTGTGTTTTTATGATAATTCCCATACATTGTGTTTTATTTAATCAATCATCATCAATGTATGCCTACTCTAACACCGTCTTTTTGTGTCTCCAATGAATCTTTCTCAATCCTTTCATGCTCTCCCTCCACTCACCAAACTCTGTGATCCTGTGATATCTTCCCCCTTCCTACTCTCAGATCCCCTGCCTTCTCCCCTGCCCTCTTTGGAATTTTATACACATCTTGCTAGTTATTCTTCTGTTTTTACAGTAATGGTTTTATGCAGTATTTGCCCTTATGAGACTGAGTTAGCTCACTCAGTTTCTTTCTTAATACCCTTGAAGGTAGCATCCCTTAGCCAACCAGGGTCACTTTCCATCCTTCTACGTATGGCCAACCATATGCTAAGATTTCAGAATTCTTATGTTCAGGTAGGATCTGACAGCTTACTCAGTGATGCTTTAGGGGATGTTCCATTGCTCTCAGGAGCTGGCCCCATTTGATGTATTATGTCATATCATATGCTCTCAGTTAGCACCATCGTTAACATAGGCATTCAGCAGACTAGTTCAGCCAGGACTTGGTCTGGTTGAAGATTTTTCACAAAGGGTCTTCCTTCTCCTCAAACATTGAAGCCAGCTTACCCCACAAACACATAGACTTCTATGATTTTAAAAGTATTGCCATCTACCTCATCTCATTCTATCCTCATGGCTCAGAAATGTGAGGATTTCATTCCTTTCCTCTAGACTTAGAGTCTGGGGCTCATTCGGGTAGGGGGTAGAATATAGTGTTCAGAGAGATGGGCAGCAGATGACAGAGTGCCAAAATTTGAACACAAGCTTCAAAAAAGGCCCTTCCCTTTGCAGTCTCCTCCCTCCTCATTTCACTGACTGTTGTGCAGAGGTTGGTTATAGGGCATGCTAAGCTGCGTTTGATTTTTTTCCAAGCCTCTTGCTAACAAACTTCAGAGGTGGTTGTCTTTTAAAAAATATTTTAAAATAGTAGCTTGCTGTAGCTTTACATTTTCAAGTATCCTGTTTTCTGCTTCTGGTCAGTTAGCTAATGGGGCAATGCTGCCCTGGGAAGCTCTGACTCAGAACCTGCAAGGCTTTTGCACAGTAGTTACCATCATCTTCCTTCTGAAGACAACTCTTTTTGTCATTTCCAAACCCGTAGACAACTCCTATCCATGAAGCTATACTTGAACACTTCAAGCTTCTAGACCCATCCCCATGGGTGAGCTTTGCTGCTCAGGCTTATAGCAAGTAGCCTAGCAGTGCGAACACGTAATGCCAGGCCAGGAAGTTGGCTTACCACATGCTGATGGGAGGAGTCACAGGCAGACCAGACCTAGCTCCCACAGGCTTCTGGAGTCCCTAGGCCTATCTTGCTGACTTCTGGACTCTGAGTGTCCTTTATAATCTCTTAATTTCATCACCACTTCTACCCCCAGCTATTCATCTAGACAATTCCTCTAGAGCCATGTGACATCCAAGTTCAGTGTTTGTCTTCCTTGAGGAGACTCTTTGAAGTGTTTGAAGTCTACTGAATTTTGTAACTATGTTTTTGCTCAGATCACAAACCGTTTTTTCACTTTGCATTTTTAAACCTACCAACTCTTAGTATTCAATGTCATTCTAAGTACAACATATACCACGTGACTTTTTTAAAATTATGTCTAGATATCAGGGAATTTACTAAGCAGTAGTGATGTGATATAATCTCACAGACTTTACAGACTATTCTGAATATGACAAAAATAAACCCACAATCTAGCAGAAATATGGGTGCTGTTTTCACAGAGCTACAGATTCATATCTATATGAGTGGAGACGAGGGAGACTAATTCTTCCTATGAGAGGAAAAAACACCTCTTCAGGAGGGAAATAGTGTTGAGCTTAGTTTGAGCCATGTTGCTTTAGAAGCCTCTGGAAATATTAGTTGCAAGATGAATGTGTTTTGACGTGAGTGATAATATAAAAAGTTCTAGAAGCTCAGTAGGAGATCACGGGAAAGCAGCATCATAATTAATTCTGACAACCAGAGGCCAGATAGGATTTTGGTGTCTGGAGAACATTAGAAGGTGGGAGACTCAAAGATGAGCAGTGAGACGTTTAGAATATAAATGTACATTTACATTGTATTTTGGAAAATGTACATGTGAGTATATACCTCTCTGCTGTTGACAGGAACAGACTCCTAGCTGACCCTCTAGCTGATTTTTCGAGGCTGTAGATCCCACAGGAGGAGATTTCTCATCTTTCTCCTCTAAAGCAGCTGATGATTACCTGTCTTGAGGTCCAAGAGCAACTCCTTATCCACTAGGTCAATGCAGCTCCTTCAAAAAAATTTTAAAAAGTTTTGGGGGCAGAAAGCTTTCTGTTTTAAATTTTAAACACATCATTTCCTGAAGGAAAAAAAAGGAGAAGGAAAGATGTACTCAAAAGATTAGCAATTGCAGTCAACCATTCCCACCTCTTAGAGCCATGAGCGAGCTAACGGGAAAGAACTGCAGGGAGCTCACAGGCACCACTTCCCTGAGGCTGTTGCTAACGGAATCAAGCTATGCCAGCAGCAGCTGGGGAAACAGCACTGAGCCATCACTGCTAGTCGTCACTGCCAGAGGTAGCACCAGACAACTGGCATGGTGGCTTCTCAGTGTCTCTCACCTTCCAATCTAACAGAAAATCAATAATGGGGGAATGTGAAAATGTGGGAAACATAGGCTCACACCCTGACTTAAGGGTCTCTTGGTTTTCTCCAAGGTCTCCAGTAACAAAGAACACGTGGAGGATAACACACAAACTTGTTCATTATTTATATATATGGAGCTCTGGGGCCTAACCAGTAAAGGGTTGTGCTGGCAACCCAAAGGCAGGTGGTTCAAATCTTCCATTTGCTTCATAGGAGAAAGGTGGATATTCCTTGTGCAAATGATAGCCTCTGCAGACCCGCTGAAGGGTCAGCGATGAGTCAGTTCTAACTCAATGGCACATAACTATGCCACAAACAACATTTACATAGAGCATCATGTCTACTCTTGAGAAGAGGAAAATTATTCAAATAAAAGTTCATGCAAATAAAAGAAATTCCTATTTAGAAGCCAACCATCTAAAGTGAGGAGAAAAACTCTAGAAGTAAAGTAATTATCTTAGAAATTGTCCCTTCCAATTTCCAATCTCAGTTTCATCAACTCACACAAAATCAGACCTGAATATTTCACACACATAAGCTTTCTTTTTCATTTCTGTCAGGCCGTTTTTCTCTGATGGCTTAGTGGTAAGGGTCTGTGCTGCCAACCCTAAGGCACATGTTTTGAATCTACCAGCTACTGTGCAGGAGAAGGATGGGCAGTTTCATCCCATGCAATTTACTACCTCCAAAAACCTGCTCGAGGGTCAGCAGTGAGTCAGTTCTGACTTGATGCTACACAACAACAGAAACAACATACTTATTTAAATCCTTCTATTGAGTAGAAAATGAATTGCATTTCCCCAGTAGTTTCTGATAATGAAACGTGACAAAGCCAATTCTTACATGCAGCTATTTACACTGTTCAAATATGCTGTATTATACATATTTAGGTGGTGGTTGTTGTTATGTGCCATCGAGTCGTTTGTGACTGATAGCTACCCTATGTACAGTAGCCCTAAATGCTGTTCTATCCTGTGCCAACCTCGTCATTTCAAACACACTCATTCCCACCACTCCATTCACAGAATCAATCCATCTCATTTGGGTAGCAAAATGAAAGCATCTGTTTTCAAATAAAGATCAGGCGACCAAGAATTAGAGAGCAGTTCCAGTTGAAAAACTCCACTGAACAAAAACAGATACATATCTGAGGAAAGAAGTTGTAGATTCAATTATAAATGATGAAATAGTTGGGCTTTTAAGGATAATCATTTTCTTGATATTTAAAAGATTAGCACATTAATGATAAAAGCTGAAATATCAGTAAAAAGTATTTTATGGTTTTGCTTTTCTATTTCTCCTATGTAACATTTATTTGTTAAAGTTGCAGCAAGCTAGTAAGGCACTCACAGTCATTGTTACGATTTATTTTAAATGAGAATTGGTGTCATTTGACTGAAAGTTTGGGTGGATAAACCAGGACATGAAAGCATTTAGATTCTAAAGTCAAGTCATTATGATTAATTTGTAAATTTACAAAAGAATTAAAAAATTGTTGGCTGTTTAAAGACAATTTGCATAGCTTTATGGTGCAAAGATGACACTTAAAAGAGACACTCATGACTATTTGTATTTTGTTTCACGGTAATTTATTCAGTGTATATATTTTAAAACTAATTCTTTCTTGGGGCTGTGAGAGGGGTGGCGGTGAGGGTGATTGTGTACCAGGGAGGGAGGTTTTTCTTTTACTTTTCAAAGAGAGGAGAGAACTCGGGGTTGGGAGGGGAGGGTTGGGCGGGGAGAGAAGTGCAGCAATGAATGAATGGAAATCCGAAATTTCTGTAAATATTCATTAAAATTATTAAAATT
>NW_006399849.1:8282983-8285363 GCF_000299155.1 Elephantulus edwardii | reverse complement strand
GGGGTTGATTGGGATGAGAATAGGAAAAGAATAGATAGATAATCAACACAGTTTTGGAACAAATGAAGGAAAAACTGTATTAAAGGAATATATGATTAGATATTTTTTGTATGACAACAGTCCAGAATAAGAGGTATGTTCTCTTTAATTGTTGAGACAATACCTCTCTTGTCATTTTATACTCCAGTCTCTTGGCTATTTTTGTCCAGGTTCAGTGATATGTCTCGGATAAACTTGTGGTTTAGGACTTTTTTGCTTGGTCCTATGAGAAGAGTCTTGAACATACCATGAAAACAACATGCCAAGAAAACAAATTAGTCTGTTTTGGAGAAGGTAGAACCAAGTTTCTCCTCGGAAACTAGGGTTTTGAAGCTTTGTCTCACATACTTTGGGCACATGGCCAGGAGAGATCGGTCCTTGGAGAATGACATCATGCTCAGAACAGTGGAGGGACAGCACAGAAGAGAAAGACCCCACATGAGATGGATTGATACAGTATCTGGAAGAATGAGGGTTGGTAAGTCGGAATTAGTGTGACTGGCTCAGGATAGGGAAGGGTTCAGAGCTGCTGTACATAGGGTACATATGTTGCAGGTGACTTGATGGTACATAACAACAACAACATATAATATAGGTTGTTTTTTATTTAAGCCTCTAGTTTAGAGTCAACAAGACCTCAGGGAGGGCCTTTGTATTTAAAATTTGGTTGATATTGTTTTGTAGGAAATTCTTCTGAGTGGAGAGCACTCTTCTGCCAATATGCTGTACTGAGGTAACCTGAGGTTGCCGTGATGCTGAACCTTATGCCATTGGCATGTCAAATGCCATAACGGTTACCCCTGGTGGACAGTGTTTGGTGGATCTCCCAGGTTAAGACAAGTTTGGGAACAGGAGTGGCATCCACTTCCTAAACAACATGCCTCTGGAAACTCTATGAACTTTGATAACTAACAATAGTTATAGAAAGTCTTCAGGCCTTTTGGTCATGGGGTCGCTATGAGTCTTGCTTGACTTGGCCGCAAACAACAACAACAACAACAACAACAACAACAACAACATGTTGCAGCATGTCTACATATACATATTACAGGAATTGGTCAATAGAGCATGCAAGCAAAGTGACTAGAGACAATGCAAATAAAATTACTGTAGTACTTGCCAATGGAAAGGCCACTGATGTGTCTGTACCCTATCAAGAAGTCAGTGTGTTACTTGGCAATGGAAAGGCCATTGAAATGTCTGTGCCCTACCAAGAGGTCAGTTTGTAGCCCTGTTCCCAGGGCCATGCCTTGAAATTGGAGAGTTGTTTGTATGTATATGCAACCAACTCTCCAAAGGTCTTTTCAGACAGGAAGCAGGAAGAAAAAGTAAGAAAGAAAAGATAAGTGAATGGGGACAAGGGACCTCGTACAGGAGCTAAACTTGATCAAGGACAGTGCTAAGCATGAAAAAAGCCTTGGTGCAGAACTAGTGATGACTGAGAGGGGTTGCAAGAGGAGCCTGTCCTGAGCTGGGGAGAGCAGACTTGTCCAGCGGGGAACAGGAAGAGCAGAGGTCTTTACAAAACTAGGTTGAGAGCAGTTCTGGAAAATTTTGACTGTGTGCTTCTTGATTGTGATCCTGAATTGTAGTTTATTGATTCTATTCCTGAAGTAAGCCCTGTCAATTAAGCCGCTTAATTCTAAGTATGATCAGTGACTTCTGTGTAGCTATGGATTACAAATGCAGAAGCAAAGTAGACATTACCTTGGAAGTGACAGCTGATGTCAGAATTAGTAAAATATGTGAAGAGTGGAGGTATATCTGAAGTCCACATAATTAGCTTTCAGTTGATCTTGGTCATTATTTCCTCTCAAGTTAAGTAAATTCTGTTGCTACTATTATATCTACAATATTATACACCTAAGTAATTAAATTGACTTTTGATTTAAATTGGCTATAGAAATTTATTATGACTGATTTTTGGGTACCTCAAATTTTGTAAAAAGACATAATTTGAATATTTACAAGTCTTGAATACTAAACAGAACAAAAACCTCAGCACTTACTGTACTGATTAAAAACCCACCCTAGGTCTTGGGAAAGGTGCAGCCAGAGTGTTCCTTGAAGGCAAAGATGATGAAACTTCATCTCACAGTATACTCTGAGCATATTGCTAAGAAAAGTTTTTCCTTGGAGAGGAAAAGCATGCTTGGAAAGGTGGAGGAACAGTGAAGGAAAGGAAGACCCTCAACAAGGTGGATTGACATTGTGACAGCAGCAATGGGCCTGAGTTTGTCAGAAACTACAAAGATGGCAAAGGGTGGGACAGGTTGTTCATAGAGTCTCTCTGAGATATAATGGACTCAGTACCTAATAACAACATAACCCAATGTCATAG
>NW_006399849.1:8280277-8282536 GCF_000299155.1 Elephantulus edwardii | reverse complement strand
CAACAGCACATAGAGCTCAGTAGGCCTAGTGGACAGAAAGTAATGCTACCAAGCCAAAGGTGGATTATTTTAATCTGCGGCCCTCAGGCCTAATTTTAATTGTTTTTGGTCATTCTTCTTGGTGGTATAGCAATGGCCTGTCCATTTGCTCTACAAAGGTAACTCATGGCTGCTGTGATGTTGAACACTGTGACAATGATGTGTCAAATGCTATAACAATTACCCATCGTGGACAGTGTTCGGTGGATCTCTCCAATTAAAATTAGTTTGGAAGCATCCACTTTTATAATAGCTTGCCTCCAGAAACTCTATGAATGTGGAGAAACAATGAAAGTTATACAAATGTTCAGGTCTTTCGTTCATAGGGTCTCTATGAGTCGTCTACAACTCAACAGCACTTAACAACAACCAGCCTTTTATTTTACTCTATTTCCATTGATCTAGTTTCATTTTGCTCCTCATCGTTGCCTTAAGGAAATGATGATAATTCGGTCTCAAAGAGTTGATTGTTAAAGGAGCATATTACTCAAGTGAAATTCTTTCTTTTCTAAACTCATCAGTGCAGGATGCAATCATATTCTGAGCTGTTCACAACATTGGTATTAAGTCATGATCGACTCAATGAAACCTAACACTATCTAGCTGCAATATGACCTCCATAAGCAACTTCAGTCCCAAGTTCAAAGGAATCTTAAGAGTATTAGTTTTGGAACTTCCTCTAGTTTCTATTAGTTGATAAGAAGATAAATATTTAAATATACAGTATATTTAAATACAGTAAAAATCACACATAGCAACAGGTGGTATAAAATTATTTCTATTCTTTGAGCATTTAAAATATATTGATATTTACTTATTTTAACTGGAGGAGGGGAGAATGGTGTTAGTAAAGGCTACATATGAACTGATCACTTCCAATAGTGGTATGAGATAGCTCTTCCAGAGCAAACAGCTCACTCTCCCTGCATGTGCTCATCATCCTCCATGTTGCCTGAAATGAAAGTGTTCCTGTAGGATTCTGAGACTGACTTAAATCTCCTGAGGATGTACGTGAGGGAGCCCTGGGGCCTAGAAGCAAGGAGTTGTGCTGCCAACCCAAAAACCAGAAGTTTGAATCCATCAGCTAGTCCCTGGAAGAAAGATGGGCAATCTCCTGTCATGTGATTAGCTGCCTTTGAAACCCAATAGCTGACCGGCTATGACTTGAAGGTACACAACGACAACAAACGGTACTCACATGTGACACCTACGCTCTAATTCCCAATTCTGTTTTTTACAAAATTACATTCTTTTATTTATTTATTTCAAAATTGCATTCTTAAAATAGAAACAATCTGTTGCTGAAAAGAAACAGGAGCTCGTGAAAATATAAAGTGAAATATCCTTGACTTAGCCAGTTTATTTTTAAAAAACTAATGACAGTATTATTCCTCCACATCTAAGAATGATATATATTTTCATATTCAATGTATACTGAGTAACTGAATGTTATATTACAGCACATTTAAAATGTTATAATAAATGTTAAAAATTATTTAATTAACAAAAGAGAGAGAGAATGTTTCCTTATGCCCTCATTTTATAGGTCAAGACAATTTACAACTAATAAAGGTATATTGAACTCTGGTGGCCTAGTGGTAAGAAGCTGTGCTTCAACTCTAAAGGCAAGGAGTTTGAATCCATCAGCTGCTATGCAGGAGAGAGTGGACAATTTCTCCCCTGCAATTTACTGTCTCTGAAAACTCACTGGATGGCCAGGTATGAGTCTGTTCTGACTCAATGGCACACAACAACAACAAAGGTATGTTTCAAGAGCTCTGAGTTTAGTGTGACTCATAGCGCCCCTATGAACAACAGACCTGAATCCTGTCCTATCCTGTATTATCTTCATAATCTCTGACATACTAGAGCCTATCACTGCAGTTACCATGTCAATTCATCTGGTTAAGGGTCTTTCTTTCCCCAACCCTTCAGCTTTCTAAGTACAATATCCCTCTCTAAGAAATAGCCTCAGTAACTATATGAGAAAAAACTTTACCACTTTTGCCTCCAAGAAGCACCACAATTCAAAGGCATCAATTCTTCTGTGATCATTAGTCACTGTCCAGCTCTCAGATGCATAGCAAGTGATTGAAAAGAATCAGGTTTCCTTTGTGTTTAAACTGATGTTGCTGTTGTTGCTTTATGTGCGGTCGAATCGCTTGCAACTCATAGTACAACAGCTCTGAATCCTGCTCTATCCTGTGCCAACCTTATTGT
>NW_006399849.1:8277937-8279052 GCF_000299155.1 Elephantulus edwardii | reverse complement strand
TGTTTCCTAAATGATCTGTTCTGAATTATAGATTGTAAAAGTATGAAGACAGAATGCATTCCTGATGTACTCCTTTCCTGATTTTGAACCATTCAGTGTTTCTCTGTTCTTTTCTAGGGACTGTTTCCTAGTTCAAGTATGTTGTTGTTTTTGTTAAGTGCCATTGAATCATAGACGACTCATTGAGACTCTATGAATGAAAGACCTGAGCACTGTTCATAGAGTTTACAGAGGCAAGCCATTTCAGAAGTGGATGCCACTCCTGCTTCCAGGTTTGTTTTAATCAGGAAGCTCCACCAAACACTGTCCACCATGGGTAAACATTATCTCATGGTCTCCAGTGCCATGCTACCTAACAAAAAGGGTTTTTAAATAGGAGGCCTAATCACATCGCCTCACTTCCCTTGGCGAATCAACATTTCACTTTACAGCTCACCAATCCTAGCCAACAGCTTCTGTAGAACCAGATCCAATATATGACTTTCAAACTGGTCTCCAGTTCAAGTATAGGTTTCAAATAAGCATGATGAAGTGTTCCAAGATCCTATTTCCTCAAAGATAGCCACAAGTTGTTGTGATCCACACAGTCAAATGCTTTGGCATAGTCAATGAAACACAGATAGACATTTTTCTGGTACACTTTGCTTTCTGCCAAGATCCATCTGACATTGACAATAATGTCTCTAGTGCCACAACTTCTTCTAAATGACTTCTAAACTTCTGGTAGTTCTTTGTCAATGTACGATTCCAGTCAATTCTGACTCACTAGACATATTACTCCTCAATAATTTGGAGAAGTCTTTGACTGCAGACTTTCCTAGTAAAATGTGTCTCCTGGGTGGAGGAATAGCAAAGGAGATGAAGACCCTGGATGAGATGGATTTGACACAGTAACTGGATGAAAGTAGATGTGTTGGAGATAGTGAAACTGGCTCAGGATAGGACAGAGTTCAGGGCTATCATATATAGGCTCACTATGAGTCACAGATGACTTGATAACACATAGAAAAAACAAGAGTGTTCCTTGATCTGTTCGGATAAAAGCTTCTTGCTCTAGGTGTAGGTTTCACATGAGCACAATTAAGGGTTTGGGAATACCCACTCCCATTGCTCTG
>NW_006399849.1:8274124-8276267 GCF_000299155.1 Elephantulus edwardii | reverse complement strand
TTAATTGTGGAATCAAGTAAGAGGAAGCTGTTGACAGTTTTAATTTTCTCTCCATCTATAACAATGTTGTATATTTGTCCAGTTGTAAGAATATTTGTTTTCTTGATATTGAAATGCAATCCATACTAAAGGCTGCATTCCTTGATCTTCTACAACAGTGCTTCAAGTTCTCACTTTCAGCAAGCAAGTGTGTTATTTGCTTAGCACAGGTTATTGATAAGTCTAGCTCCAAACTTGATGCCACATTTCTCCTCATAGAGTCCAGTTTTGCACTGTCAATGCGAAGATATGAGGTTTGAATTCACCAGCTACTCCATGGAACAAAGACAAGCAGTCTCCTCTCATGTGATTAACTGTGAAAACCCATCAGAGGGTCAGTTATGGATTGGTAAGGACTCAATGGTGCAAAACAACACAAAGGTATATTAAGCTACTCATATCTATGTGCATAAACGAGAGTTTATATGTACTGGTAATATATCCAGGTCAAAGGCTACACTGCACAGCCATCTAGACTGTAAGGATTGCAATGTTTCGATGTTCAAGTCAATAAGGTGGACACACAAGGGAAGGGACGTTTAGGGGATCTTTTAAAATAAGCTGATGTACATAATTCATTACATTTACTTTATCTCTCTCCTTTCTGCCACTTAAAATGAAAACATAAGTGCTGGTACTCCCGCAGCTATCTTAGCCACTAGGGTGAACTGGGTGATGGAAGCTGCAAGCAGCAGACAATCTAATAGGTGGAACTTAAAACAGAACTACGGAGTATTACAACATTTCTTAGAGAATATTACAATATCACCAATAATATCGATATCATGTGCCAGTAATATCTGTTGAATATTCTTTTTAAATGGCTGGAACAGAATGTCAACAGAAAATTACCAAAAATTCAAGCCAGATACGGAAGAGCCTGTGGCCAGATGAGGAAGAGAACTGTATAAAAGGAATATATGATTAGGTATTATTGGTATGACAAGAGTCCAGAATAAGAGCTGCATAGTAAAATTGTTTGGGGGTGGGGTTGTGCTGTATAACAATGAAAGAACTTTTTTCCAAAGAAGAAAGCAAACGGGGAGGAGCGGGGGCAGGGAGGAAAATGTGCAACAATGAATGAATGGAAATCCAAGTTCTTTGTAAACTTACAATAAAATCTCAATTTATAAAAAAAGGAGAGCCTGTGACAAGAGGGTTATCATTGTTGATATCAGATGGATCTTGGTTGAAAACAGAGAATACCAGAGGGTGGTTTATTTGTGTTTTATTGACTATTAAAAAGGAATTTGACTATGTAGGTCAGAACAAATTATGACCAGTGAAGAATCAATACCTTTGAATTGCAGTGTTGGCAAAAAGTATTGAATATTCCTTGGACAGCCAAAAGAATAAAAGATCTGTCTTGGAGAAAGATGACTAGGTTACTATGAAGAGGAAAGGATGGTGAAATGCCATCTCACATTTTTGGGGCATGTTTTCAGAAGAGGCCAGTTCTTGGATAAAAACAAGCAAACAAACAAACATAGTGGGAAAGGAAAGGCTCAGAGGAAGTAGGGAAGACCCTCAGTGTGGTGGATTAAAAAAAATTAATAAATGTCTGTAACAATGCACTGAAGCATGCGGGGTATCATGAGGGTGGCACAGGATAGGCAAGGTCCAGATGTGTTATTATATGGTTACTATGAGTTACAGTCTATTTGAAAGCATCTGACATAATAACAGCATTGTTTATATAAATGATAAACCAGGTTAATACAGTATTAAAAACAGTAGGCCTCGTAATACTTTTGCAAAGCCATGCATAAAATGTCTCCAAGCACTTTTTAAGAAAAATATTATGCACAGATTAACTCAAGGAGCATTCTAGATAAAAAAAAAATACTTATTTAAGGGGCATGGCAGGGGCCAAGAGAGCATAATCGCATGGCAGATCCCCATGGACACACAAGGTTGAAACCACGTTTTGGTAATTACAGTTGATGTGGCAGCAAAAACTGCTGTAAGGATGTTGGCTGAGGAGAGAGGAGAGGGAAGGCTTCTTTTCAAATACAGCCTTTTACCACTACATTTGGTTTTGGTGTTTGTTTTTTAATCTTGTGACAGTTTATTTTATTAACCCTGTAATGTTGTTGTTGTTGTT
>NW_006399849.1:8263643-8273839 GCF_000299155.1 Elephantulus edwardii | reverse complement strand
CCTTGCCTCCAAGGAGCCACCCGGTTTAACCCTTTCCAGGACAAATCTGTTTGTTTTCCTAGCGGTCCATGTAATGTTAATGTTTGAAATATCTTTTTAGAATAAAAAAAAAAAAATTTCAGCCATTGTAAGTGCGTCAGGACCGTAGCCTACATTTTAAAGCAAGTGAGAACCCTTTCTGGGTTCCTTTCACACTGAGGGATAATAACTCTTTTAAATAAAATAATACTTCTTTAAAAACCTGCCACCTAACAATTGTTTACATCATAAAAAAATAGCATATTTTTTTTTTAAAAAAAATAGTTACTTTGTTAAAATTGTCTATTTTTTAAACCAGCAGGTATTTTTTATATAATTTCTAAACATCCATACAGAAAATAAAAATAGATAATACTGAGTGCAAAGCAGACAATGGCATGTACATTTCTTATGCATTTATCCCTTCTAAGTAAGGTATTCTTCTTAGCTAACCTTTCATAAGCTGTCAATAAAACCCTTTCTCCCTCCTTTTCTTTCTTCATTTTTTTTGTTTGTTTGTGTGTGTGTGAAAGCACCTTATCTAATTTTAGACACTTCAAATTCCTAAAATGTAAACCATTGGGTGGGCTGTAATTTGGTCCTAAAACAACTCTTGCTGGGCTGCCCTGGCTTGTCTTTTTCTGTACCATATCATTTTATTCAGCAAGAACATTGTGTATTTGGACCTTAATAAACAAAAGAGACAAAGAAAAAAAAAAAGATAAACCAGGGATTTATCTGTTCAGTTCCAGACACAATGGTAACTAAGGGAAATTGTTTCAGAGGCCTGACAGGTGTTAGGATTTTGACTTTTATTCTGCATTTATTTTTCAATACAGCCACTGGAAAAACAAACCCTGATATTTATTACTGTTGAGTCGGAACTGACCGCTGACTCTGCACCAGGTTTTCAGAGGTTGTAAATCAGACAGCATGCAATGGTCCATGTTTCTTTGGTGAAGTCACTGGTGGATTCAGACCCCAGAAAGCACCACCTTTGGATTAGCTGAGCAAATCTCCACCTGTTAGGCCACCAAAGCTCACTTCATTCTATCCAGGACATGCTGAAACAGTTCCAAGAATCAGCAGTGGTAGCCAGGCACCATCTAGTTTTTCTATTCTCGGGTCATAGGGATTGGGATTCAGGAGTTTCACTATGCTACATGAAATGTCTCAGTCTCAAAAGGACACATTCTGCATAACACCACCATTGTGAAACAGGACTAATGTGGGGAGGGGGTTGGGAGAAGAATAGGGAAAGAGTGGATAGATGATAAACACTATTGGAACGGATAAGGGAGAGAACTGTTTAAAATGAATATATGATCAGGCATTATATGTAAGACAAGAATAAGAAGTATTTTGCAAAGAGGGCTTGGGAGGGAGAGAGCAAGGAGGAGGGAGGAAATTGTGCAACAATGAATGAATATTTTAAAAAAGCAAGTGAACTGGGGGAGAGGAAAAGGGAAGAGAGGGAAGAAAACGTGCAGCAATGAATGAATGAAAATGCAGCTTTTCTGTAAACTTTCATTAAAATCACAATTGAAAGAATTTAAAAAAAAAGAAGAGGGTTTATTTTGGAAAAAAAAAAAGAGGTTTTATTGGTACTAGGAGCTAATTGTATCCATTCATGGTTCCCCTTCTCCCTTCATCCTGTATTCCAGGGAGCTCTGGCGGCTTAGTGGATGGGGAATTGCACTGACAATCCAAAGGCAAGTGGTTTGAGTCTACCAGCTGCTCCTCGGTGGCAGTCTCCTCCAGTGCAATTTATAGTCTTTGAAAATCTGCTATAAAGTAAACTATAAGTCAGTTCTAATTCGATGGCAATGGGGGTTTTGTTATTTTTCATTTTATCTGCTCCAAATAAGAAGAGATCAATTACACCTTTAATGGACGCTCAGAAGATTTTAAGACCCCAGTAAGATGCAGAACATTGTCATTTACACTCTAAGGTCTCATCTTTCATGTGGATGCTCTTATCACCATTATTTTGTCTTCTGGTGCATTTGGGTCAGTGGAGATTCAATACCTTTGCATTAAGAGCAAAATTAGGTTACATATTACTTTGGTGCAATGCTGATGTTCCTCCTCTCTATTTGGGTTTGTGATCCTTGTTCTAATTGCTTGTCACATCTCCTGTTCTGCCTGTTTCTGTGCTGACCTGCATTGCTCAATCAGTCCTGGGCTTGGTACAGATACTATTCCCACCCTCCTCCCCGAGACTTCTTGGTCCTCTTTACATTTTTCTTTTATTGTTCTTCCCACTATACACAGATGGAAGAAATATTGTAACTTTTCTTTATAAACGGACATATTGTAGGTGTATAAAAATAGAAAAAACTGAATACCTTTCTATAACAACACTTCTGTACTTGTGAAAATCAATATACATTTGAGCATACCTTCTCATATTCATATTTCTTTATACTACAAGCCATTTTTATAAGGTTTGTGTAAATTATTATTTTTGAAAAATCATTGGAAACAATGATTTGCATGTAATTTGTTTAAATTAACTTATTATTATTATTATTATTAAAGAGCTCTGACAGATTAGTGATAAGGAATTGGTCTGTGAACTCAAAGGCACATGGCTTGAATCCACTGCTGGACAATCAGCTGTGAGTCAGCTATGACTAAATGGTATACAACTACAACGTTATTGTTGTTATTATTATTTAAAGTTGAATTATCAAAATGTGGTTAATAAAACATTTTAAGGCAAATTCTTTGTTCTCTTAAAACTGCTGTGTCTTTTTGGAATAATTGGACATATCCTGATTCTTCTCTTCCCTGAATCCCAAGGAATTCTAAGGAACTAATTATCTTCTAATGAGACTCATAGTTTCTTACTGGAGAACAGTATTAGAGTAAAAATCTCAGTGCTAGGATTGCACAGACTATTGGTGGTGGCCGAAACATTCTCTCCACTTTAGACCTGTTTTTCTAAGTTATAGTGGTTAAAAACTTATCACAATGTTTCTGAAAAGGTTTTCTTCTTTTAGACACACATTCACACCGATATTTCCAGTTTAAAATATCTGAAATTTACGCAACTACTAGATTTGTTTTACACAACCAGAAAAGACATTTTGGTGTGCCCGTCCTGGATATTGCTGTTGTTGTTGACTGCTGTAGAGTCAAGCACGATTCTTAGAGACCCTATGAACAAAAGGCCTGAAGCCGTTCTATAACTATCATCATTTATCAAAGTTCATAGAGTTTCCAGAGGCATGTTGTTTAGGAAGTAGATGCCACTTCTGCTTCCAAACATTGTCCATCATGGCCTTGCTGAGTGATAATGATCAATAATTTTTCCTGCTAAATGGTTGAATCTAATCTTAGTCTTGCAAACAATCACATTTTGGACATTTTGGAAGTTGATAATTTATTTCGTTTACAGAATGTTTTTCCCCAGAGAATTAATCTCATAATAATGCCGTTTCAGAGTGTTCAACTCATACAATCTCATAAAAGACCATGCATTTTGTTCATTGCTCTACTGTCACTGTTTTGAAATTCTTAACAATTTTTAACATGAGTTAACATAATTTTTTTGTACCATGCTGCATAAATTATATACCAACTACTAGGACTGTAGTCTTCACTATGGATTGAAACTCACTATCAAGAAGACAAAGATTCTCACCACTGAGCCAATTGAAATTACCACGATGGATGGAGAGGAGATTGAGTTTGTTAACAATTAAAGCTTGCTCAGCTCCACAATCAGCACTTTTGGCACCAGCAGTCAGAAAATCAAAAGACAAATTGCACTGGGAAAATCTGCTGACAGGGATTTCTCCAGAGTGCTGAAAAGTGCCAGTGTCAGTCTAGAGTCATGTGCGCCTAATCCAGGCCATGATCTTCGTAATTATGTGCTATGCATCAGAGAGCTGAACAACGACTAAGGTTGACAAAAGATGAATTAATGCCTTTGAGTTGTAATGATGGAGAAGAGTCTTGAACATACCACGGACTGCCAAGAAAGCAAATTGGTTTTCCTTGAAGAGAGTGAAATCAAGTTTCTCCTTGGAAGCTAGGATTTTAAAGCTTCATCTCACATTCTTTGGGCATGTGGCCAGGAGGGACCGGTTCTTGGAGGTCTTCATGCTCTGACAGAAGGAGGGACAGTGCTGGAGAGGAAAACCCTGAATGAGATGGATTGTTACAGTAACTAGGGCAATGAGGCTAGGTGTGTCAGAGTCAGTGAGACTGGCTCAGGACAGGGCATTCTTCAGAGCTGTTGTGCATAGGGTTGCTATGAGTCACAGGTGACTTGACGACACATAACAACAACTACTACTACTCAGAATGGAGTCATTGGGCAGTATAACTGATTAACACACACAAAGGTTAATCAAAAGGCTGGAATTTTTAGTCTACCCAGAGGAATCTTTGAAGAAAAGCACGATGTTTTACTTACAAAGAACTGTTGTTATTGTTGTTGTTGTTGTGGTGGTGGTGGTATACCACTGAATTGGAACCCACCCATTGCTGACCCTCTGATGAGTTGTCAGAGGCAGTTAATTGCACGGAATGAGATTGCCCATCCTTCTCCCAAAGAACAACTGGTGGATTCGAATTATGTGCTTTTAAGATTTCAGTGCAGCTTCTTGCCAGTAAGCATAAGTGTTCTGCCAGTGAAAATCCTAGAAAGCACTCTTCCATTGAGATACACATCGAAGCTTCATAAATGAGAATCAACTCCATGGCTCCTGGTTCCTTTTCATAAAGTATGGAGTTATATTGAAGTTTAAAATCTTATTTATCTGAACTTTTAATACATCCCAAGTAAGTGGTAAATTCTTAGCATGTGCACTGCCCAATGAGAGCAAACATTATCAAACTCAAAAGATTTACAGTCTCCCAATTCTCATCCAAATTATGTATAAAATATCTCATCACAGACAGAGGAAATCATGTCCATATTAAATACGTTCATTATTTTAACATTTCCAAGATTGGGCTTTCCAGAATACTTAACTGTGCTAATGTAGATAGAGCCTGTACATAGACTAAAAGACAGTGGTTTGAAAGGGATAATATTTGTTTAATATCAGGAAATATATGCATCAGAGCTTTACCTTTTCATCAAGTTTATTCAGCCTGTATGTTGAATATTCAAAAAGGACAAAAGTATGGTGTATGAAGGAAAATTAAGCATTAAGATTGGAAGAAGACTCATTAACAACCTGGTCAACACTCTGGGCACCAGTAGCCAGGAAATCAAAAAAACGTATTGCGATAGGAAAGTTAGGGACCTCTCCAGTGTACTGAAGAGCAATGGTGTCACTCTGGAGACTAAGGTGCATCTGATACAGGCTATGGTCTTTGCAATCACTTGTTATGCATCAGAGAGTTAGACAATGACTAGGGAGAATAGAAGGAGAATTGATGCCTTTGAGCTGTGGTGCTGGGGAAGAGTATTAAATATACCATGGCCTGCTAAGAAAACAAAGAGATTCATCCTGGGGAGGGTTAAACCAGGCTGCTCCCTGGAGGCAAGGATTCTGGGGCTGGGGTAATCAGGGTGGGTGTGTCACAGGCAGTGCGGTTGGCACAAGATAGAGCAAGGTTTAGCGTTTAGGTTTAGGTACATAGGGTTGTTAGGAGTCGCAAGTGACTTGACGGCACATAACAACAACAACTGTACAGATGAAACATCCTTGCTGAAAGTGAAGAGTACTTGAAGCACTTGTTGGTAAAAATAAAAAACTATGATCTTCATTGTAGATTATACCTAAACATAAAACAGCGTTCCTCATCATTGGACCCATAAGTAGCATCATGATAAAAGAAAAAAAAAAAAAAGAAGCTATCAAGGATTTCTTTGCACTTGAATTCACAATCAACATTCATTGAAACCTCAATCCTGAAATTAACAGTGTGTTGGATTAGGCAGATCTGCTGCAAAAGACTTCAGTAAAGTGATATTTAGAAAGCATATCTCTTTGAAGACTAAGATTCTTCTTTCCCAAGCCATTGTGGTCTCAGTCAACTCAAATGCATGTGAAAACTGGACAATAAATAACAACTAACGAAGAATTTGGGTATTTGATTTATGGTGTTGGTAAAGAACATTGATGTTGCTGGTGTGCCAAATAGTTGAGAGTGTGGAGGTAGTGGTATATGACCTCTCCTAGCTCCACAGGAGGAGAGGCTTCCTAGTGAAAACACCAAGAGCACAAAGATGATTCCTGCGTTGTCAGGCCTGTCTCCATGCTCCCTTCTTTATCAATTCTAACATGAGCCGTCTCTTCAATAAGTCTCATTACTCTATTACTAGATTTGCTAATCTGTTGCAATGGCCACACAGAATTAACAGACAATACTTAGAATTGCAGGCTTTATCTGGGAGGTAACTAGTCACAAATCAGGATATGATTCTTCAGTCAGGGCTTCTGTGCTTCTCAGCAGGTCTCCCCTCTGAGCTTCAACTTTGGGCCCTGCAGCCCTGCCTCAGGGTTCAGAACCCTGCCTTGCAGTTCTGGAATGTTATAGAAGTCTTAGTTCTGCTAAGTTGTGTGTGCCATCCACACCACACCAGTAAGCCTGAGATAATATGTTCTAGCTCTGTGGGGTAGCAGCTCCAGCTCAGCTCTGCCTGGCCCTCCACCATGTCTGTCATGGTTGCTGATGCTATCAGTACTGCTGTTGCCACTTCCTTGTCTTTGTCTTACGTCATCTTGCTCACAAATCTCCAGTGCATTTTCTGCTTTTCCTTTCTTAAAGGTAGGGAGGTTCACATTTTCTGCCTCTAAACTTGTTCAATTTAAGCATGGAAGGAGGACCAATAGTTTCATTAATAGTCTATACACTTTCTTTTCATGGGTGGGACTGTTGCTCACAATTGGGCTGATTGAATTTAGCCTCCTATTTAAAAAGGCATTTGGTAGCCAGTCTGGGGCTGCCTCCAGCTCGGGAAGATGAGTGGAGCAGCTGGATTCTACGAAGGTGTGTTTTCAGTTTTGGGTGGGACAGTTGCTCACAATTGGGTGTGAACTGATTGGATTTAGCCTCTATTTAAAAAGGCATCTTGGGACTTTGGGCTGGTTTTAATTATTTTTGGTCAAACATTCTTCTAAGTGGTATAACACTGGTCTGTCAATTGGCTGTATGGAGGTAACTCTGGTTGCTGTGATGCTAAACGCTGTGACACTGATGCTTCAAATGTGATACTGGTTACCCATGGTGGACAGTGTTTGGTGGAGTTTCCCAATTAAAATAAGCTTGGAAGCAGGAATGGCATCCACTTCCGAAATACCTTGCCTCTGGAAACTTTATGAACTTATGCTTATTCAGGACTTTCATTCATAAGGTCGCTAGGAGTCATCTATGATTTGATGGCACTTAACAAAAACAATAACCCAAAGGTGCTTATTAATAGCATTAGGAAGCTATCAAATCCTGTTGTTAGAACCACAAATATTTCACTCTGTATGGTCCTACCCAACCATGTGGTAAAAGCCGAAGTCAATCAATGGTTTAGAAAAGTCACACTGACTGTCCCAGTAGAGAACAGTGTTTCATCCTGTTGTACTAAGAGTCACTATGAATCCAGATAAATTAGATAGTTCTTGAAAAAAAGGTGTTTTAGAGCTCACTGCATATCTTTACAGAACTTAGAACAATGATTTTTCTGGACATCTTCCTAGAAGGAAATCTTCTGAAAGGGAAAATAGAAATCTGTATTTCATTAAATATCTAGATTTTTTTTCTCTTAAATTCTAATTTACATATGGATTGATAATTGGAAGCAAGAAGCTTTATTAGGCTGTTAGTACTTGCGATGTGATAGGCTTGTGTTACCATATGGTCTGGGAATTCTGGTCAAATATTAATCTTATGTGGTTTCTGTCTGCTTTCAACCCAAGATATCTACCAAAGAGGAGCTAAAAGCTGCTGCTTATATTCATATTTGGACATGCATGGTTTTCATTTTTTCTATAATTTCAGCTAATATTTCTAGGGAAATGGTAGAAGAATAAGCTTTCCTAATTTTTTGAAGTAACTGATTTCTTACACCTTCCTTACTTCTTTGTTTCTCTGTTTCCTGTGGTGACTGTATCACCTCCTTTAATTTTAACTTATTCCGCTTTCTTTTTCCTGAATCTAATCATAATAACAGCTGTTGCTTTCCTCTGATCAGCCTTGCCATTTCTGTGGGGAAATGAAAACAGAGGACAATAAATAGCAAAGCAGAAGCAAAAGTAGCATCTTAGCATTTACACTTGTGAAGTCATTGTTGCTACTCTGACATTTATACTGCGTAATAATTGCACTGGAGTGGATGATGATTTCTGCACGTACTTTGCTTGTGTTTATGCTTTCAGTACAAAACCAAGGGCCCATGAGGTTTTCAAGGATCTAGGATCAGTTAAAAAAACAGCCAAAGAGTAAGTACTGACTCTAACTTTAAAAATACTATTGCAAAATAAAAATCATTCTTGTCAATTGGTGCCCTTGAGTTGGTTTGACTCATACCAACCCTACTCACAGCAGTAAGAAACAATTCTTCCATTCTCACAGTTGCTATGTTTGAAGCTATAGTGGCAGCTCCTGTGTCCATTCACCTTACTGAAGATGTTCTTCTCTTTCTCTGACCTTCTATTAAGCATTATGTTGTTCACCAGACACTGACCCTTGCTGACTCCATGCCCAAAGTAACTGAGATGCACTCCTGATTCAAAGACGTGCTCTGACTATATATGTTTCAAGACAAATTTGTTTGTTTGTTTGGCATTCCATAGTATGTATGTTCAGTATTCTTTATCAACCCCATGCCCTGAATGTATCTTTTTCAGTCTTTTAAATTCATTGTCCAGCTTTTTTATGATTGAAAATAACAGTATGGGTAAGAATATAAATTAGTAAATGTTAATTAAATTTATTTGGGTTTTTTTCTCTCACTGTCACTATAAATATAGACAAACATCACATTTTAAAGTAATTTATAGGGTTTTTCTTTCTCATCCTGCAAAATTTCTGAGTATTTTTGAGAAATCATATTGGTTTTGTTGTTATGTGCTGTTGAGTCACCTGCAAATCATAGTGACCCTATGTACAACAGCTCCAAAGCCTGCCCTGTCCTGAGCCAGTCTCACTCTGACACACTTAATCTCATTACCTCAATTACTGTGTAAAGCCATCTCATCCAGGGTCTTCCTTTCCTGCACTGTCTCTCCACCCTGCCATGGTTGATTCTCCAATGACCCGTCACCCCTGGCTATGTGCCCAAAGTATGTGAGACAAAGTTTCAAAATCCTAGACAAAGTTTCAAAATTCCAAGGAGAAACTTAGTTTCACCCTCTCCAAGACAGACATGTTTGTTCCCTTGGTAGTCCATGATCATAACTCAAAGGCATCAATTCTTCTGTCATCCTTAGTCATTGTCCAGCTCTCTGATGCATAGCAACTAATGTTGAAGACCATTGCCCAAATTAGGAGCACCTTAGTCCCTAGACTGACATTGTTACTTCTCAGTACTCAGAGAGGTGCCTCACAGCAGATTTTCCCAGTGCTGATTTCCTGACTGCTGGCACTGGTGTTGATTGTGGAGCCAAGCAAGCTGAAACTGCTAACAATCTCAGTATCTTCTCCTCTCTCACGGTGCTGCCAATTGGCCCAGTGGTGAGAATCTTTGTCTTCTTGATGTTGAGCTTCAATCATATTGAAGACTACAGTCCTTGACCTTCTGCATCAAGTGCTTCAGGTTCTTTTCAGTTTCAACAACGTGCTTCAGGTCCTCTTCAGTTCCAGCAAGCAATGTTGTATCATCTGCATATCACAGATTGCTCATGAATCTTCCTCCAATCTTGATACCACATTGCTCCTCATAAATTCCAGCCTCCTGAATGATCTATTCTGCATATAAATTGAAAGGTATGAAGACAGGATGCATCCCTTGATGCACTCCTTTCTTTATTTTTAACCATGCAGTGTTTCCTTGCTCTGTTCTGAGGACTGCTTCCTGGTCCAAGTATAGGTTTCACATAAGCACAATCAAGTGTCTGGAATTTTCGTTCTTCTCAAGGTTAGCCACAATTTGTTGTGATCCACACAGTCAAATGCCTTCTCTTAGTCAATAAAACACAGATAGACATTCCTCTGATACTCTTACCTTCATACAGTTTAGTGATAATGTCTCTCGTGCCACTGTTGTTGTTGTTATGTGC
>NW_006399849.1:8258586-8262500 GCF_000299155.1 Elephantulus edwardii | reverse complement strand
CAGAACTACTTTATTACTTTCAAAGTTTTTAATACAGAAACTACATTTACTGAAGCAGAGACCGACTGATAAAGCTCTCTATAATGAAAGCTAAAACAACTTGCGCAGCAAATAAAAATAATTTTGTCAGTCATAACACCAATTATGAAATAACTATAAATCTACATTGTAAAAAATACATTATTAACTAATAGAATTCAAAATATACTTACTGTGGAATGAAAGGTGTTAATAAACTTTCCTAAATACGAGAACGTCAAACTTCATGTTAGAGGTCCCCAGTGACTTTAAAACATGCTCACTAGTGGCTCACCACTAGATTTGGACTAGTACTTTAATGAAAGTTTGAAGAGTTAGATGAGAGTTGATCTAACAACAATACTCCAACTTGCCAAGTTGTAGTAGTAGTAGTTGTTGTTGTTGTTATTGTTAGGTACCTTAGAGTTGAGTAGGATTCATAGGAACCCCATTAACAAAAGATCTGCACCCTATTCTATTTGCAGCATTTTTACATTTCCTAACACACGAGAGGCCACTGCAGCAGAAACCATGTTTATCGACCTGTTTGAGGGTCTTCCTCCACTTCACCAGTCCTCCACCCTTCCCAACATCATGTCTCTTTCCAAGGAATAACCCCTAATAGCAACATGCCCAAATTGTGTGAGTACAGCCTTATTATCATTTTTGTTTCCAAAGGGGACTCCAGCTGCACCTTCTATGAAGCATACCTGTTTGTTCTTTGACCGTCCATGGATGTTCGATGCTTTTCTCCCACACCTCAACTCAAAGACATCAATTCTTTTTCTGTCATCCTTATTCACTGTCCAGATTTCAGATGTATAGTAAGTTGTAGTTGGTGTTATGCGCCATCAAGTCTCCTACCACCCACAGTGACCCTATGTACAGCAGCTCTGAACCCTGCCCTGTCCTGAACCAGTCTCACTAATTCTGACACACCAATCCCAATTGCAGTAGTTACTATATCAATTCATCTCATCGGGGTCTTCCTCTCCTGCTCTGTCCTTCCACCCTTGCAAGCATGATGTCTTTTCAATCAGTCTCTCCTTCCCACATGCCCAAAGTATGTGTGACAGAGTTGAAAAATCCTAGCCTCCAAGGAGAAACTTGGTTTGACCTTGTCCAAGACAGACCTATTTGTTTACTTTGCGGTCCATAGTATGTTCAAGAGTGAAGTCTCTCTCAAGGAGGGGTGATAGGGAATGGCAAAGGACACACTGACAAAGGAGATTAATCAGAACTGGCTTTGATAAGCACTGTGGCAATGGGACAATTAAAACAGCCTTTCAAGGGGGGGGGAAAGAGGAATGAACTGTGGAGGAGGGTAGAGAAAATAGTGCAACACTGAATGAATGGAAACCCAAAATCTCTGTAAATGTTCCTTAAAATCAATAAAATTTAATTTTAAAAAAGAAGACTGAAAAGTGTAGTTCAAGAAGACAAAGCAAAGTATTAAAAAGGAATATGCAGAAAGCTGGAACTGGAGAATAAAAAGGAAAGAACTCACTCTGCATTTCTTAAGCTCAGAGAACTGAAAACCAAGTTTTAGCATTGAATTGCAATATTGAAGGATGTTATGGGATATATGTTAAATGACCCACAAATCATCAAATGAAGACAGAGAATACACAGAGTCGCTGTGCAAAAAATAATTTAGTGACACTGAAAAATTTCAAAACGTACTATATGTACAAGAATCAATGGTAATGAAGGAAGAAGTTGAAGCTGCACCGAAGGCATTGGCAAAAAATAAGACTCCAGGATTCAATTGTATACCAGTTAACATAATTCAACTAACAGATGCAGTCCTGGATGCACTCACCAGTCTATGCCAGGAAATTTTGAGGACAGCTGTCTAGCCAATGGATTAGGATAAATCTACATTTGTTCCTATTCTCAGTAAAGGTGATCTAATAGAATGTGGAAACTATCTGACAATGTCATTAATATTACATGAAAGTAAAATATTGCTGAAGATCATTTAAAATAGCTAGAATAGTACTTAGATTGGGAATTGCCAGAAATTCAATCAGGATTAAAAAAGCCTGTGGCACCAGGGATATAACTGTCAATGTCAGATGGAGCCTGGCTAGAGTAAAGAATACCAGAATAATGTCTATTTATGCTTTATGGAAAAGGCATTTGACTGTGTGGGTCATAACAAGTTATGGCTAACATTCAGAAGAATGGAAATCCCAGAGCACTTAATTGTGCTCATTCAAAATCTATACCTAGGAGTCCAGAATAAAGGCTGCACAGTGGAGTGGACTTGGGGGAAGGGATTGTATAGCAATGAAATAATTTTTTTCTTTTATTTTTCAAAGAGAAGAGCAAATTGGGGGGGAAGGGGTGGTCAGGGAGAAAAGTACAACAATAAATGAATGGAAACCCTAAGTCTTTGTAAACTTTCATTAAAATTAATTTTTTTAAAAAAACAACAAACCCTATACCTAGACCAGGAGGATGTTGCACGAACAGAGCAAGAAACACTACATGGTTTAAAATTAAGAAAGTCATGCATCAACGTTGTATCTTCTTGTTATACCTAGTCAATCTGCATGCTGAGCAAATTATTAAAGAAGGTGGACTTTATAAAGAATATGGCATCAGAATCAGAGAAAGATTCAACAATAACCAGTATTAGGAAGATGGACACAAATTCTGCCATTCTTTGCATTATTACCATAATTTATTATAAGTTACTCAATTTAATAATTTGCATAGGCAATAAAGCACCTTGGAACACCTAACTGTACTCATGAGAAATCTATACTTAGATTAAGGAGCTGTTATCCAAATGGAGCAAGGGAACCCTGTATGGTTTAAAATTAGGAAGGGTATGTATCAGGGATGTGTTCTTTTTCTTACTTATTCAATCTATATACTGAGCAAATGATTCATGAAGCTGGACTCTGTGAAGAAGAATGCGACACCAGGATTAGAGGAATAGTTATTAATAACCTGCATCATGCAGATGATATAAATTTGCTGAAAGTGTGGAGGACTTGAAACACTTGTTGCAGAAGATCATGAACTGGAGTCTTAGGTATGAAAATACATTTCAACATTAAGTAAACAAAGGTCCTCATCAAGGAGCCAACAGACAACAAACATGGAGAGAAGTTCTTTATTTCATTTTGGTTGAATCAGCAAACAACAACCTTGGTACTAGCTTTCAGGAGATCAGAAAATATATTGCATTGGTCAAGTCCACTGTCAGGGGCCTCTCTATAATTCTGAAGAGCAATGATGTTATTTTGAAGACTAAGGTGCACCTGATTCAAGCCATGGCCTTTTCCATCATCTGCTATGCTCCTGAGAACTGGGCAGTGAATAGGGATGATGGAAAAAGAATTTATATCTTTGAGTTGTTGTGTTGGAAAAAAGTACTGAGTATAAAAGGATAGGCATGTCTTGGGGAAAGTGCAGCCAGAGTGCTCCTTGGAACAAATATGAAGAAGCTCTATCTCTCATACTTTAGACATGCTGCCAAGAGAGGTTATTCCTTTGACAGAGATATTGCTTGGAAATATGTAGGATCGGCAAAACAGAAGATGTGCCCCAACAAAATGGACTGGCACAGTGACTGCAACAAGGGGCTCAAGTTTGTCAGAGATCATGAGGATAGCACAGGATAGGACAGGTATCAGGTCTGTTCACAAGGTCACCATGAGTCATGCTAGAAATGGTGGCACCTATCAAGTGTGAAAATCCGAAGGAGGAGGAACAGTTGTAAGCAGACCCTAGTGATTGGAACATGGAATGTGAGAGCCATGAATGTAGGAAAATTAGAAATTGTTAAGAAAGAAATGGAATGCATAAATATTGACATATTAGGCATTGGAGAGATGAGATGGACTGGCATGGGGCATTTTGAGTCTGATGACCATATGATA
>NW_006399849.1:8250430-8255661 GCF_000299155.1 Elephantulus edwardii | reverse complement strand
CAGGATAGAGCAGGGTTTAGGGCTGTTGTGCATAGGGTCGCTATGAGTCGAAAACGACTCGAAGGCACATAACAACAACATATCATCTTTCAGGTAAGATTCTTCTGATGTCAGCAATAATATCCTTTCTGAATCTATATCTGTTTCTAATCTAGCTTGAATTTCTGGCAGTTCTCAGTTCAGTGCCAATCATTTTAAAAATTATCTTCAATAAGGTTTCTCTTGCTTGAAATAGAAATTATTTTCTAGTAATTTCTTTTTCATCATCAATTTTTAAATGGGCAAAAACATAGATCTCTTTCAGTCAGCTGACCAAATAGTTGTCTTATAGATTTCTTTACATAGAAAATTGATCACATACAGCACTATCAATATTCCCTCAATTCCTTGATCTTTTTTTTTTTAAAAAACAGCAATAACAAATGCTTTCAGAATTTCTTCAGAATCATTGATTTTTTTAAATACCTATTGAAAGGCTGAATAAGCATCACATGAAGGTTTTTTTATTCAGTGAGTGTGTGTTCATTCCACTGTCTTTTGCTGCTTTCCGTATCAGTCAATATTTTGCCCATAGAATCCTTCATGCAATATTTTAATTTTTTCTTCTGCTCAACTAACTTGAGAAAATCAATGGTGTTCTTCCCTTGTAGTTTTCTAACTTCAGGTATTTTTCAATTTCATTATAATGTTTTGATTTGTCTTCATCATCTGTTTTTTGAAATCTTCCATTAGCTCTCTTCATTAATTTCTTCCATTCTCTCCATTTTCTATAATAAGTTTCTGAGTCTCTTCTAATATCCTTTTGCACTTTCCTTTCTTTCCTGACCTTTAAATGGCCTTTTGCTTCCTAAATGTATGATGGTGTTTATGTTATCCATTAACTCACCGAGCGTTCCTTTGTTAGTTTTCAATGCTTCTAACTTATTCTTGAGAGGGTCTCTAAATTCAGGTATCAGGGATACATCCTTTCTCCCTACCTATTTTTTTCTGTGTTGAGCTACTCATTCATGAAGCTAGACTCTATGAAGAAGAATGTGGCATCAAGATCACAGGAAGACTCATCAACAACCTTCATTATGCAAATGACATGACATTGCTTGCTGAAAGTGAGGAGGACCTGAAACACTTGCTGCAGACAATCAAAGGTTACAGCCTTCAGTATGGACTACATCCCACAATTAAGGAAACAAAGGCCCTAACCACTGTGCCAATAGGCAACATCAAGATAGTTGGTAAAGAATTGAAACTGTCATTGATTCCATCTTACTTGGACCCACAATCAACACTCTGGCTACCAGTAGTCAGGAGATTAGGAAACACATTGCTTTGGGCAAGACCGCTATGAAGTGTCTCTCCAAAATACTGAAGAACAGTGAGGTCAATTTTAAGACTTAGGTGCACTTGATTCAGGCCATGATCTTTTCAATCAGTTGATATACATCTGAGAGATGGACAAAGAAATAAGGGTGATGGAAGAATTGATTATTTTGAATAATTGTCCTGGAAAAGAATACTAAATATCCTATGTACTGACAAAAGAACAAACAGATATAGTTTGGAAAAAATGAAGCTAGAAAGCTCTTTGGAAGCATGGTGAAGATTCATTTCTCATACTTTGGACATGCTGGTAGGACAGGATATTCCTAGGAAAATAATATTGCTGCTATTGCAACAGCTTCATAGTTGTTGTTTTTGTTACGTGCCTCTGAGTTGCCTGTGACTTGTAGTGAACCTGTGTACAACAGCTCTGGAGCCTGCCCTGTCCTGAGCTAGTCTCTTTGACTCTGACACACATACTCCTTGTACCCTAGTTATTGTGTAAATTCATCTCATCTGGGACCTTCCTTTCCTACACTGTCCCTCCACACTTCCAATCAATCATGATGTCCTTTACCAAAGACTGGTCCCTCCTGACCACATGCCCAAAGTATGTGAGATGGAGCTTCAAAATCCTGTCCTCTAAGGAGAAATTTGGTTTCATCCTCTTCAAGACAGACTTATTTGTTCTCCTGGTGGTGCATGGTATGTCCAATAGTCTTCTCCAGCACCAGCAGCAGTATGCTGGAAAGAGAGAAGAAAAAAAAATGAAGTTAACAATTTCAGCTTGTTCAACTCCACAATCAATACTCTCAGTACCAGTAGTCAGGAAATCAAAACATTAATTGCATTGGGAAATTCTGCTGTCAGGTACCTCCCCAAGTGATAAAGATCAATGATGCCAGTCTAGAGTCTAAGGTACACCCAATCTAGAACATCATCTTCACAATTACTTGTTAGGCATCAGAGAGCTGTACAATGACTAAATATGACAGAAGAAGAACATTGTAGTAAACTATATGATTTTCTAATCCAAATTGGAGCATACCAGTCTATTTCAGCTCACTAATCCCTGAAATGCACACATCTGCAGCACTTGCTGCAGAAAATTAAACACTGCAGCTTTCAATATGTGTTACATCTCAACATAAAGAAAACAAAAATTTTCACCACTGGATAATTTTTTTTTTGTGCCGTCAAGCTTCAGCACTGGAAAAATCCTTGGTAAAGGACCAAAGACGGATAAGTCCAGGCTGAAACCTGAGTGTACCACTGGATCTTTAAGCAATATGATGATTGTTGTCGTAGGTGACTCATTGCGACCTTATTAATGAAAGTCCTCAACACATGCATGACCTTCATTCTGTCTCCAGGTTCATAGGGTTTCCAGAGGCAAGGTATTTACCAAAGTGGATGCCACTCCTGCTTCCAAGCTTGTTTTAATTGGGGAGCTGCACCAAATACTATCCACCATGGGTAACTATTATCACTTTTTTCAGCTTCACACACTTAACAAGATAGATGAGAAAAATGATTGAAATGGTCAACAACTTCATCTTACTTGCAGTTACAGTCAAAACATTTGGTACAACCAGTCAGGAGATCAGAAGATGTATGGCATTGGGGAAGTCTGCAGTCAGGGAGCTCTCCAAATTATTTAGGAGCAATGATGCCATATTTGAAGACTAACGTACACATGATTCAGGTTATGGTCTTTTCCTCACTTGCATTGCATTTGTGAAATGGACAATGGATAAGGATGACAGAAGAAATGATGCTTTTAGACTGTGGTGTTGGGGAAGACTATGGAACACTCCATGGAATACCAAAAGAACAAACACATATGCCTTGGAAAGAGTGCAGCTAGAGTGCTCTGTGAAGGAATAGATGATAAAACTTTCCCTCACATACTTCGGGCATGTTGCTAGAAGAGGTTAGTCTTTGCAGAGGGACATCATGCCTGGAAAGGTCAAGGGATGGTGAAGCAGAAGAAGACCCTCAAACAGGTGCATTTACCCAAGGACAGCAGTAAAAGTCTTGAATGTGCCAGAGATTGTGAGGATGGCATAAGATAGGAAAGGGTTCAGATCTGTTGTTCATAGGTTCCCTAAGCATCATACTCGACTCGATTACACCTGAAAACAACTATATCTATCCTTAAGAATTCCATTTCACGTTTGAAAGCTCTGATTTTTCCAAAATTCATACTTCCAAAAATTTCTAATTTTCCTAGATTCATAATTCTTACAGTTTATGTTTGCATTATTAATAAATTTTTAAAGTAGTTTCTTCTGGTTTTCATCAGTATTAGCTTAACTAATAGACTTAAATAAAAGTGTGATATTTTACCCTCTTCCTTCTTAAATTTCTTCTGCCTTTCCCATTGCTTCCTAATATTTAATACTAAGAAATAGATACAGAGATTCAATTTTTTATGAATTTGTATTAATAAATGTAAAATGTGCTTTATTCTAAATAGAAGGTGTATCCTAATATTTACCTTTAAAAGAAAAGACAAACTATCCCAACTGTGAAGATTTATTAATTTTCTTAGAAGAACCTAAACTTGGAGGCAAAAGGCAGTTATCACAAATGCATTTACCACTATGTGGTAGATAAAAATTATGAGTTTACTATAGATTGTCATTTGAAAGTAAAGCACTTTTCTAGAACAAATTATCATAGAATGGAATCTTTAGTACAATTTAAATTTCTAATTATCACTAACTCATTTAATATTTTCAGTCGGGTATATAACGGTGAATGAGTCAAAACCTGTCTTCTTAACAACATATGGATATTGTCGTTGTTGTTATGTGTCGTCGAGTCACTTGTGATTCATAGCGACCTTATGTACAACAGCCCTAAACCCTGCTCTATCCTGTGCCAGTCGCACTGCCTCTGACACACCCATCTCAATTATCCCATTCACTGAACCAATCCACCTCACAAAGAGTCTTCCCCTCCTGCGCTGTCCCTCCACCCTCCCAAGCATGATGTCCCTCTCCAAGGACCTCTCCCTCCTTAGAGCATGTCCAAAGTATGTCAGACGAAGCCCCAGAATCCTTGCCTCCAAGGAGCAGCCTGGTTTAACCCTCTCCAGGATGAATCTGTTTGTTTTTTTGGAAGTCCATGGTACATTCAACACTCTTCTCCAGCACCACAACTCAAAGGCATCAATTCTCCTTCTATCCTCCCTAGTCATTGTCCAACTCTCTGATGCATAACAAGTGATTGATTGCAAAGACCATGGCCTGTATCAGATGCACCTTAGTCTCCAGAGTGACAGCATTGCTCTTCAGTACCCTGGAGAGGTTGCTAACAACAGACTTTCCCACCGCAATACATTTTTTTGATATGGATATTGCAATAATATTATTTTCATATTACAGTAACTTTTACAACAAAAGGCACTCTACTAGCTTAGTAGTAAGAACTTGTGCTGAAATCTCAAAGGCACATAGATCGAATCCATCAGCTGCTCTGCAGGAGGATGGACAATCTCCTCCCAAGATATTAACTGCTGCTGATAATTGCCTGGAGCATCAGCTACGGGTTAGTTCTGACAGAAAGGCACACAACAACAGTAACACGTAAACACATAAAATTTATCTTTTTATAATTTGTACTCCTAAATTAAAGTATCACATGTATGCAAAAAAATAACGTGAGCTGTTAACTCTGAAATGAAAACGAATTTTTACATATCACATTTCTGAGCTTTTTTTCTGATTCTTGATTGTTAATAGAGAAACGATATTGCAGAGCCTTTGGGAAGCAGTTTTGTTCTTTTTTGGGGGGTCTTTTTTTTAATGTTTTCTTTTTTAAAAAAATTTAGGTTGTTTATTTTTCATTTCAATGAACATCTACAGAGATTTTGGAATTCCATTCATTCATTGTTGCACCCTTCTCCC
>NW_006399849.1:8239877-8250225 GCF_000299155.1 Elephantulus edwardii | reverse complement strand
AATATAATACTTTTAGACTATTCTCTCCCCCATAGACTTCAATGCCGTAAACATATTTCATCCAGTTTTTCTCAGTCTTACCCCCACCCCGATGCCAGCCTCATTCTACAACAGTGGCACCATATAGCGTTTGTCCCTTTGAAGCAGTTTTTTAACAATTCTAGAAACTTTCACTTGGTAGAGATTTCTCAGAATGGGATTATTAAATAGTTCATTACGTCCGCTCATATTTTCTGCATTCTCTATGATAGTTAAAAATGTTTGTAACAGTTCCTTTGGGATAAGTCCTTAGAAATTTTCTGCATTTCTTTTAAAACAAATAGTGACATCATTTAATTGTGAATATTGTTTACCTTTCCTCTAGAAATTGCTAACTTATCCATTCCTTATACTAAGAATTTTGCTGCCTTGTTTTTGTGCTTTCTCTTTTCAATGTAATCTGTTTCTCCAAGTTAACCTTCTGACATTTGTTTCCCACCTAAACAGACAAACTAGGAAGAGTCAGTTGAAGGGATTGTAATCAATGCCATGGGGGGGGGGGAAAGTGTAAAAATTATTGAATGGACAATTCAGTTTCTCTTTAAACTTCCACCCAATCTGCAACAACAAAAACAACCAAAGCTGTATTTAATAACTTCAAATCTTTAAGGAGGGGAAAATAAGTCATTTTATCCATATATTCAACTATTTTAAGAAGCTCTAGTATTGCAGTGCTTATGCACTTGGTTGCAACAGAAATGTAGCCAGTTGATATCCACCAGGCCTTTCTTGGGGGAAAGATGAGGTTGTCAAATCCCATAAATATTAAAGCCTTAGAAACCCCAGGAGGCAGTTCTATTCTGTCTTCTGTGGTCATTATAGTTTGGCATCAACTTGATTATATCTAACAGAAACAACCTTGGGCAAAATTATGAAATGAAGCAAGTAATTTTATATCTAGCATTTCTTTTCTGTATGGCTGTATGGCTTTTTATTCTTCCATGTCCCATTTTGGTGTCTTTTACAATTTCTTTTCAGTTTCTAAATTTTGAGCCAAAGCCAAATTCTTTCCTGAAAATTTGTATGTTTGCTAATCACTGTAGCAAATAATTTGCAGCTAAGAAGAATTGTATAAGCACATAATATAATTTGAAGCTCCTGGCACCTTACCATGAAACTATTAAGGGGAGGTAGAAGAGAAGGGGAAATAAAAGGGAAAAAGATGTTTGTTTCTAGTCCAACTACAATATATTGATTATTAACGACTTCAGTGATGCATTAGATTGGGTCTAAATCTTGCTAGAGTCATTAGAGAATAGCTGGTCGTTATTGATGTTATGAAAACAAGTTAGAATAAATCATTCAAATATTTAATGTAAAAGTTTATCATGTAATTAAATTTATTTTTATAAATCTTTTGCTAAAATTTTATGAAAATAGTGTACTTCTCTAATTTCTCAAGGAAAGAGATACTGAACATTTCTCTCTACCAATACCATTATACTTCTCCTTCTTTTACTTATTATATATTTATAAGGAGGGGATAGCAGATGTCTTGTTCCAACTGCCAATTCAAACAAAATAGCTTTTATTCAATTTTAAAATTTGTTATTCAAGAAAAATAATTGCAGGAAGAAAATTGCAAACACAAAGAGGAAGGAATGCTGGAACATTGTAGGGATTGTAATCAATGTCATGAAACAAAGTGCATATAAATTGCTGAATAGAAAATCAATTTGCTCTGTAAACTTTCACCCAAATCGCAACAAAAAGTTAAAAGCCTGAGAAAAAACAACCAAGGTACCTTTCTTGATACATTTTAATCTCTAGATAAATAGAACAGTGAGATCTTTTTATAGACAGATTTTCCTCGAGGGATTAAGTTATGCAGTTGGTGGGTGCTGGCAAATGCAAAAATCTACCAGACAAGCATGAGGTTGGAGCTTTGAAGGCTGGCTAGGGCAAGGGTTCTGTTGTTCATAAAATTGTTGTGAGTCATAGAGTGAGTTCTGCTGGCCCAAATAAAAAGTGATGCTTCTAGGCCAAGGGTGGGTGATTTTAATCTGCGGCCCTCAGTCCTGATTTTAATAATTGTTTTTGGTCTAACATTCTTCTTAGTGGTATTGCACTGGTATGTCCATTTGTTGGACAAAGGTAATTCATGGTTGCTGTGATGCTAAACACCATGTATCAAATGTGATAATGGTTTCTCAGGGTAGACGGTGTTTGGTAGTGCTCCCAGATTAAAACAGGCTTGGAGGCCGGAGCAGTATCCACTTCCAAAATTGCTTGCCTATGGAAACTCTATGAACTTACAGAAATTATGAAAGTTATACAAGTATTCAGGTCTTTGGTTCATAGGGTCCCTATGAGTCATCTATGACTCCACAGCACTTAACAACAACAACAGCATTCCAAAATCTGTAGGTCAGATGACAGAAAGATTGAAAAGTAGAGGGAACTAAAGCAAGCTCTGCCAAAATATCAATTTTCAGTCTGGAAGCAGAACACATTCTAGGGAAACATGGTTATTAAAGCACTTTTTAATTATGTTACATTCAAATCAAACTCATTGTCAGGAAACACCTTACAATTCAGGTTGGAAATACTCGGGTTATAATTCTCAGTCAAAATAGGCTTTTCTCAGGGATACCCTCAGGCAGATATCTCTGATATTTGGCCCTACTCCAAAGCATTATAAAGGTTAAAAAAACCCCTCTATCTTAATTATATAAATTATGTGTCACCTCCAATCTTTGGTAAGATTGTTGTTGTTAGGTATCATCAAGTTATAGACGACTCATACCTACCCTATGAATAAAAGACCTGAACACTTGTATAGCTTTCATCATTTCTCTAAGTTCATAGAGTTTCTGAAGGCAAGCTATTTCAGTAGTGGATGCCACTGCTGCTTCCAAGCCTGTTTTAATATGGGAGCTCCACCAAACACTGTCCACCATGGGTAACCATTTTCCCATTTGGCACATCAGTGTCACAGTGTTTGGCATCACAGCAACCATGAGTTACCTTCGGTCAAGACAATTGGCTCTGTCTCTGCAGGTTGGCAGACCTAATTCAGCTCTATCTTGCACCAGCTTCTGGTTTTCCACCACCAATATTTCTGTCTTGAGTGCTGTTGCTGCTGCTGCCCAGTTCTCAGCCTTGCTCCATTTCATGCAGAAGTCTTTGTCCTCACTCTCTGTTTCTTCTTTCTTGATGATAACTATATTCCCATTTTCTGCCTAGTTAATTCCATTTAAACCTCATAGGATGGCAAAACTATCTAAACCACCTGTTAACATTCTACATATCCACCAGCTGCTGTGCAGGAGAAAGATGGGCAATCTCCTCGCACGTGATTTACTCTCACTGGTGGGTCAGCCATGAGGCAGTTCCAACTTAACAGCACACAACAACAATATCTAAAAGGTGCTAATTACCTTATTTGTATATTATAAACAAGCAAGCCAGTCCTCTTGGCCTAACATTTACATAGTTTTACCTAGTCCAGGCCATGGTCTTTGTAATTACTTGTTATTCTTCAGAGAGCTTGACAAAGACTAAGGATGACAGAAAAAGAATCAATGTCTTTGAATTGTGGAGCTAGAGAGGAGTCTTAAACATACCATGGACTGCCAAGAAAACAAATAGGTCTGTCTTGGAGAGGGTGAAAACAAGTTTCTCCTTGGAGGCTAGGATTTTGAAGCTATGTCTCATACTTTGGGCACGTGTCCAGGAGAGATCGGTCCTTGGAGAAAGACATCATGCTTGGAAGGGTGGAAGAATCGTGCAGGAGAGGAAGAGCCTGGATGAGATGGACTGATATAGTAATTGGGGCAATAGGGGTAGGTGTTTCTGAGTTAGTGAGACTGGCTCAGGATAGGGCAAGGTTCAGAGCTGCTGTACAAAGGGTTTCTATGGGTCGCAGATGACTTGACAATGCATAACAACAACAACCAAGTCATGTGGTGAGAGTTACACCCACAATGATTGGCAAAGCCATATTGACTATTATACCATATCCCAGGTATCTGGGATCTTAGAGCTTTGGTTGGCATAATCATGATATTTTTTGTAGTGTATAGAAGTTCTATAGCCTGCAAAATTGCATAGTTCCAGAATAGAACTCCTGTGATCTGCTTAGAAGCTGGACTTAATGAGTAGTCCAAGAAGATCCATTTGCTAGTTCAGAGAGGATGGTTTCTATTATATTGATTGTGGATTTTGGAAAACTATTTAAAATTCCAATAGATGTTTCTGGCAAGAAGGCTTTCTCATCCATCATTATGAGGGCATCTATCTTAAGGACTACCATAACAAAATACCACAAAGTGGTTGGGTTTGAAGAACAGACATTTATTTCCCCGCATTCTAGAGGCTAAAAGTCTAAATTAAGATCTTGGTCCCATACACTCCTTCTGTGGACCTCTCTCATAGTTTTCTGTTGAGTACTGCAATACTTGGCATTCTTTTTTTTTTTTTTACTTACAGAGTCATCTAGCTTCATAATCACATCTCATCTCACCCTATATGTCTATTCTGCTCTTTTTGAAAAGTCAACACTCAGGAGGGATTAGACTGAAGATTTATGCTACTCTGGAATGACCTTATTAGCACAATCAAAAGAAATCTCTCTTTTCAAAGCTGATATTTACAAGTACATGGGGAAGGAGTTAACATAATATTTTGAACAGACAACATAAACCATAACATTTCTTTTCAGAAAAGCTTGATCATTTTGACATTTACCTTTTAGGAATTCTACAGCCATGCTTAAGAATGGATAACTTTTTGCCCCCAATAAATGTATAGCCATTGCATAGCTAACTTGTCTGTTACAATGCCATGACTCGCAGCATCAATAATGTTGATTATTTGTAACATCAAGACATACTGTTTCCTTGGATCTTTACTCCATTATATTTATACCTATCTTGTGCCATTATATTTATGCCTATCTTGTGGTATTTATTACATGACTCATCTTTCACTTAGTGCTAACTCCAAAAGTTTAAGCTCTAAAATGACTAACGCCACATCTTAGTCAATTCTTTATCATTGTTGGTCTGAAGCAGAGCTAGAGTTTTGGAAAGCATCAGTTAGCAGAGTTAGTTTTTGGAAAGCATGACTAATCATATGACCAAAAAAAGAAAAAGGGGGGGGAACCCTGAATCAATTGTTCTGCCCTTTATCACTAAAATTGTTTGCTGTTTTCCCTTCCAAGTATTCTTTCCTACACAAATCTTTCTGACACTTTGGTGTTCTGCCATCACACATTTTTTTTTCTGATGTTATCTTTACAAGTATGTAATCTCTTTCTATTTATTTCTGTATCCTTTAATCTTCAGCTTTTCTAGGCTTAAAATAAAGTGATAAGGAAACAATGGTTTTAGACAGAGAACATAAACTTAGCTAAAATTCTTTTTGTATTTCCCTTTAAAATGTCTACTTTCTTAAAATAGATTAACAGCTATTTTGTAAAAAATAATTGTTTACAAGAGTTTATAATGAAAAGGTAATTGGCTGCTAATATCACCAGCCCTACTCCCCCTCCAGTTACAAACTATTCCAATTATCTTTTTCCTTTTTGTAGTTAATGCCACCTTTGTGAAAGTTTTCTTGACATTCTCTATAATGAGTTGTATTTGTAACACAAAGTCTGTGTATCTCTGGCAGTTCAAATCCATCAGGAATTTTGAGGAAGAGACATGGAAAGTCTCTTCCAATTGCAATTGGATTTGCAGTTGCCTTGGAAACTTAATGAAGGATCTCTGAGTCAGAATCAACTTGACAGCAGTGAGTTTTGGTTAAAGCCATATTTATTAAAACTATGCTTGAATGATAAGTTTTTGACATTTATTTATTCACATCAAGAGTTGATGCATTTGCATTTTGGTATTAATAAAAAATATATAACATACCATGAACACTCAAAAGAATTACAAAAAATGACACCCAAAGGAATGTCTTAGAAGAGGAAGAACAGCTAGATGCTGCTAAGAAGTGAGAATGATGAATCCACCAGATGCTCTGCCGGGGAAGGAGGGACAAGTTCCTCCTGTACCAGTCAGATCTGATTTGATGGTACATGCACAAAAAATAATAAAATAAAAAATTTAAAAAAAAAGAAGTGAGGATGATGAGACTTGTTACATGTACTTTGGATATGGTATCAGGATGGTGTAGCCTCCAGAAAAGGACACCATCCTCAATAAAGCTTAATTTCATCTATAATTGAAACCATACATTCCTGTACACCACAGAACAAAACTCTTTCTGATTCTGTGCTATGCATACAATTGTTGCTATGTTTGAGCACCCATTGTTGCAACCACTTTGTCAATTCATCTGGTCCAGATCTTTCTTTCTTCTGCTAACCCTTTATTAAGCTTGCTGTCCTTCCATAAGGACTATACATACAGTTTGTGCTGATCTTTATTGACTTGTTGTCTTGCAATCACTTCTGCACTTTAGGCTATTGTTACAATAACTGTCTCAATCCATCTTGTTGAGAGTCTTTCTTTTTTTTGCTGGATTTCTGCATACCTACGCAGAATGTCTTTCTCTAGGGATTGACTCCTTCTGATAACAAGTACAAAATAAGTGAGATGGAGTTTCGCCATCCTCTAATACAAAAAGCATTCTGTCTATACTTTTCCCAAGAGAAATTTGCCTTTGCTTTGGACATGCCATGGTATATCCAATATTGTTTACCAACACCACAATTCAAGGGCATCAATTCTTCTTTGTTGTTTCTTCTTTATTACCAGACTTTCCCATACATTTTAGACAATCAAAAATATCACAGCTTGAATACGATGCATCTTTGTTGTTGTTGTTCTTGTTGTTATGTGTCGTCGAGTCACTTGCAAATCATAGCGACCCTATGTACAATAGCCCTAAACTCTGCTCTGTCCTGTGCCAATCACAGTGTCTCTGACACTCCCATCCCGATTATCCCAGTCACTGAATCAATCCACCTCATAGATGGCCTTCCCCTCCTGCGCTGTCCCTCCACCCTCCAAAGCATGATGTTCCTCTCCAAGGACCGGTCTCTCCTCACAACATGTCCAGGGTATGTTAGACGGAGCCTCAGAATCCTTGCCTCCAAGGAGCAGCCTGGTTTAACCCTCTCCAGGATGAATCTGTTTATTTTCCTAGCAGTCCATGGTATTCTCAATACTCTCCTCCAGCACCACATCTCAAAGGCATCAATTCTCCTTCTATCCTCTTTGGTCATTATCCAACTCTCTGATATATAACAAGAGATTGTGAAGACCATGGCCTGTATCAAACACACCCTAGTCTCCAGAGAGACATCATTGCTCTTCAGTACTTTGGAGAGATCCCTAACAGCAGACTTTCCCATGGCAATGTGCCTTTTAATTTCCTGGCTACTGGTGCCAAGAGTGTTGACTGTGGAGCCAGGCAAACTAAAGCTGTGTACAATCTCAATTTCTTCACCATCCATCCTGATGCTGCCAATTGGTCCAATGGCGAGAATCTTTGTCTTCTTGACATTGAGCCTCAATCCATATTGGAGGCTGCAGTCCTTGACCCTCTGCAACAGGTGCTTCAGGTCCTCTTCAGTTTCAGCAAGCAGGATTGTGTCATCTGCATAACGCAGATTGTTGATAAATCGTCCACCAATCTTGACCACACATTTCTCCTCATAGAGCCCAGCCTCCTGGATAATCTGTTCTGCATATAGGTTGAAAAGGTATAGAGATAGGATGCAATCCTGGCGTACACCCTTCCCAATTTTGAACCATGCAGTGTTCCCTTGCTCTGTTCTGATGACTGCCTCCTGGTCCAAGTATAGGTTTCACATTAAAACGATCAAGTGTTCTGGGATTCCCAATCTTCTCGGAGTCAGCCACAGTTTGTTATGACCCACACAGTCAAATGCCTTTGCATAGTCAATGAAACACAGATAGACATTCCTTTGGTATTCTCTGCTGTTAACTAAGAACCATCTAACATCAGCTACAATATTCCTAGTACCACGACCCTTTTAAACCCAGCCTGGACTTCTGGCAGTTCTCTGCTGATGTGCTGTTCCAGTCGTTTTTGGATAATCTTCAGTAGAATCTTGCTTGCATCTGAAATCAGTGAGATTGTTCTATAGTTTCCACACTCTGTTGGGTCGCCTTTCTTTGGGATAGGAACAAATATCGATCTCTTCCAGTCAGTTGGCCAAGTGGTTGTTAGTCCTCAGAAATGACATCTTTGCTTCCCCCACACACAGTCTTTTGTAGCAGATTTGCTCAAAGCAATAGGTTGCTTGCTTTCACTTCTGCACCCATGAACATTGGTTGTGAATTTAAGTAAAATTAAGTTCTTGAGAACTTCTATCCTTTCTATTTATAATGACATTGTGTAATAGCTCAGTGGTGGGGATTGTGGTTTTCTTTATGATAAGTTTTAATTCAAGTATAAGGTTGTAGTCTTTGATTTTTATCAGCAAGTGCTTCAAGCTTTCTTCATTTCCCATAAGCAAACTAAATTGCAAGAGTATTACAATCTGCAAACCAGATTTTTAAAGGGTATTCCTTCATTACTTATGCCATGATCTTCTTCATATAATCTAGATTATCAGATTACTTGCTCACCATACAGATTAAAAAGTGAGATGAAAGGTTACCATTTATATATAAGACTTTCTCGATTGTAAATCATACAGTATCCTCTTGTTCTGACAACTGCTTGTTGATCTACATACAGGCTCTTAGTGAATATATTTACATGTTCTGAAATTCTCAGTATTATCCACAATTGGCATGCTTTCACTTAATCCTCAGAGCTCTGGCAGCATAGTCCAAAAAAGAATTACACTGCTAAACCAAAGGCCACACTTTTCTTAAATTGATTTGCATATATTGAGCTTCACACTATTCTTCATTCACATTGTGTTTAATGCAATCATTCTCTTGCATTTTATTTTGTTAAATTAATCACCATTGGGCCTTGCCCACCATTGCCCTGTCTTTTCACTCAGATCCTTCCCATTTCCTTCCTCCCCACCTTCCTCCACCCACCCATCTGTGCAACCCTATGGTTTTACTCCTACCCATCCTCACCCCTCTATTCCCACCCTTTCCCCCTTGGGTTCCCATACATTTTTGCTAGTTATCCTTCTATTTCTATAATAACGGCCTTATGCAGTATTTGTCCTTATGAGAGAGACTGAGTCAGTTCACTCAGCATAATACTCCCCAGTCTTTCCCAAGTTACGTAGCATTTTTTTAAAAAATCATTACTACTGAATGCTGCACAGTATTCCATTGTATGAATGTACCACAGTATGATTCAAGTCCACCAGCAGCTCCATGGAAGAAATATGGACAATATCCTTCTGTGCATTTACAGCCTCAAAAACCTGCTGAGGGTCAAGCTATGAGTCAGTCCTGACTAATGACAATAAGTATTAGTATTAGTATGTCGTTGAAATGAGAAAGTTATAAACAAACAGAAAGATCAGTAGTTGGGACTCATGATCTTGATGATAGAAACAAAGTTGGAGATGGAATTGTCGAGTTTTACAAGGAAAATTATTTGATCATTGTAAATAACTTTTTAATAAAACAAAAATGATGGCTATATACTTGGATTGGCTTCACAGAATTTAAATTTACTATACCCATGGAAAGAAATTATAGAGAAGAACAAAATTGTCAATCGGAATATGGTCAGGATACGACTACAGAAGAGATCGAGAAGGCACTGATTAAAAGTCAAGCAAGTCCAAGAATGAAAGGATGACTTTGAGTATAACCCATCTGAATTCAGAGTATATTTGATGCATTGAACACTAAAGACTGGAATTGAGAACTGTGAGATGATATTAAGGCCATCAAACATGAATTAAAAGACAGGAAAGAGGAAAAAGACTAACCGAATGTCATAAGAGACTCGAGCTTGATTTTGCACCTAGAGTAGTTACACTGAATTGAAGAAACAATGAAGTAAAAAGCAGAACAAAAGATTTCATAGATACCTCAAAAAGACAAAGTATTTATAAAGAATATCCAAAGATTTAAAGTTAGAAACCCAAAAGGGAAGTATACATTCAGCATTTCTGAAATGAAAGAATTGGGGGGAATAATAGTTTGCGCTTCAAGTTACAAAATAATGCAGAAAGCGTCAAAGGAACATTGAAGGAGTCACTGTACCAAAATGAATTGGTCAACAGTCAGTCATTTTAGGAGGGCAGAATAGAATTTTAAAATGACAATATTGAAGAAGGTATCCAGGATGCACAGAAGATAAATTAGTTTTCACCCTGAAACCCACAGCGTCCCTTTTCAGCAGGAAGTAGCTAAGAGAATACGCCATCCCCTTTTCCTTATGAATCAGGGTGAAGTCTCTC
>NW_006399849.1:8225175-8239617 GCF_000299155.1 Elephantulus edwardii | reverse complement strand
ATTTGTAACTCTAATAACAAATTACTCTTCATGCAAGACTCTAAGATATGACCCAAACAATTATTAAATACAGCCAACACATTGGGTCCTGACTGTTTGATTGATTTAAACAAAAGGCTTCCAGCCCACAACTGATTGTTAACAACAACATAAAAAAATCAAGCATTGAAATCTCTCTCAGGGAGGAGTGATAGGGAATGGCAAAGGACACACTGACAAAGCAGATTAATCAGAACTGGCTTTTACAAACACTGTGGCAATGGGACAATTAAAACAGACTTTGAAGGGGGAGGAAAAAAAGAGAAACAAACTTGGGAGGAGGGTAGATAAAATAGTACAACAATGAATTAATAGAAACCCAAAATCTCTGTAAATGTTCATTAAAAATAATAAAATTTAATTAAAAAAAAGAAGATAAATTAGTTTTTGTTACTGTAGTTGCTGTTAGATGCCATCGAGTGGAGTCTAACAGCAACTCTAATAGTCGCAGACGGCAACTAACTAATAGTGACAGAATGATGGACTGCCTTCCTGATCCTGTTTCATTTTCACAATCTCTGCTAAAGCACCAAGAATTGTTCTAAGTGTTTTCTACTCACTACATAAAGTTTATCGCTTGTATAATTCTGTGAAGTTCCTTCTTGTAGCTGAGGTTTAGATAAAGCAATTTTTCAACATAATTGTTTTTAGGTGCCATCGAGTTAAGTGCAACTCATAGCAACCCTATGAACAAAAGATCTGAACCCCTGTTCTATCCTGCACCATCCTCACACTTCCTGACACAGCAGTCACCATGTCAATCCATTTGGCAGAGGGTCTTTCTCTCCTTCGCCTAATGTCATTGTTTTTAATGTGATTTCCAGTTTGAGAGGCCATAAATCCCAAGGAGGAGATTGTCTATCTTTCTCCCATGGAGCAGCTAGTGGATTCAATACACCTACCTTTGGATTTGTAGCATAACTCCTTACCACTAGACCACCAGAGCACTGAAGGTTACATGACTAATGAGCAGGGAGGGGTAAAACTCTAGCTCTAGAGTCTGCAAATTTATTTGCTATACTGTACTAGTTTCAATACAATAGCTAATATTTTCTTAGTTACTTAATATAAGACATAGGCTAAATATATTAACAAATAGTTTCCTCAGAATATCTATTCAAATGTAACACTACTAAACCATCTGCATATATAAAAGAAATTGAGAAATTCCTATGAATCAAACACATAGTATGACATGAGATTTAATTCATGTAGTCTTATATCTGTGACTATTACAGTATCTAAAAATAAGAAAAGATAAATACACTAAAATAAGATCGTGGAAACAAAATTGTAACAATTGGAACAATACACAACATGACAAATGGAGAAAAGATCAACGTGTTGAAAATTTCCATTTACTTGGATCAACAGATGTCTGTGGAAGGAATGTCAAGAAATCAATCAGATCTATTGCATTGGACAAATCGGCTGCAAAGTGCTAAAGAGCAAGAACAATTCTAAATTCCAGAAATCGGGGGACTTTGGTGTTGTCACAACCTTCAAACTAGCTGTTCTAGCTCCGTTAGACAGTGTTTAGTTTCTTTGTTGTATTGTTGTTGTATGCCATCAAGTTGCTTGTGACTCATAGCGACTCTATGAACAACAGTTCTGAACCCTGCTCTATCCTGAGCCAGCCTTACTGTCTCTGACACACTTACCCCCATTAACCCAGTCACTCAGTCAATCCATCTCATCCAGGATCTTCCTCTTCTGTGCTCTTCCTCCACTCTTCCAAGCATGATGTCCCTCTCTAAGGACCAGTCCCTTCTTGCAAAGTGCCCCAAGTATGTCAGCTCTTCAAAAATTCAAGCCTCCAAGGAGCAGCCTGGATTCACCCTTTCCATGATGAACCTGTTTGTTCTAACAATCCGTGGTATATTCAATACTCTTCTCCGGCACCATATCTCAAAGGTCAATTCTACTTCTATCATCCTTAGTCATTGTCCAGCTTTCCAATGCATAACAAGTAATCGCGAAGACCATGACATAAATTAGGAACACCTTAGTGTCTAGACTGACGTCATTGCTCTTCAGTACTCTGGAGGGTTCCTTGACAGCAGATTTTCCCAATGCAATTAATCTTTTGATTTTCTGGCTGCTGGTACCAAGAATGTTGGTTGTGGAGCTAAGCAAATGGAAGCTGTTAACAATCTCAGTCTCTTCACTCTCTGTCATGAGGCTGTCAATCAGCCTACTGTCAGAAATCTTTGTGGTTTTATTTGATGTTGAGCTTTAGGGAATAAATAATTTCCTTTTCTGACAGAAAGATGAATAGTCTGTCTATACTGATGAGGAAGTCAATTGTTCTGTATTTGGACTTTTCATGAGTCCTCCATCTTTCTTCTACTAGGCCTGGAGTCTCAAGCCTTGCCAATGCTCCACAGAGCAGGTTGTCAGCTCCCTTGGCAGTAGCGGAATTCTAGGCTCCATTTCCTCCCACTCACCATCTATGGTTAATGCCATCGGCTGCCTTTCTGCATTCCAGAAACTTGTTGAAATCACTCTTGAAATGATAGTTTTTCAGCTATACTGTTGTCATTGATGAATGCACTTTTTATTTCTATTGCTTTAATAGGAGCTTTGGAGGGAAAGGAGGTAAATACAGTTGCTCAGTATGCCAGGTTTAATGAGAACTGGTGGAGAGATTATTTTTCTAAAGCTCTCTTAACTTGCCTTATCATCATAATAATATAAATGAGATAAAGTCATTATGATGATAATGTAAATATTTATTGAGCATCTGTCTTTATTGACTATCCAAAGGAGCTTGACTGTGTGGATCATGACAAGTTGTGGCTGACACTGAGAAGAATGGAATCCCAGAGCACTTGATTGTGCTAAAGAGGAATCTATACCTGGACCAGGAGGCTGTTATGCAAACAGAACAGGGGAGCATTGGATGGTTTGGAATTGGGAAGAGAGTGTGTCAGGGATGTATTCTATTTCCATACCTGCTAAGTCTATATGCTGAGCAAATTATCTGAGAAGCTGAACTCTGTAAGGAGAAATATGGCATAAGGATTGGGGGGAGACTAATCAATAACCTGCATTATGCAGATGACACAACCTTGTTTGCTGAAAGTGAGGAGGAATTGAAGCATTTGTTGCAGAAGATCAAGGAATGCAGCCTTCAGTGTGGATTGCATCTCAATATCAAGACAAGGAGATTCTTAACACTGGACCAATAGTCCGTGTCATGATGGATGGAGAGGAGATTGAAACTGTCAACAGATTCATCTTTCTTGGATCCATGATTAACACTCTTGGTACGAGCAGTCAGGAAATCAGGAGATGCATGGAGATACACTGGGAAAATCTGCAGTTAGACTTTTCCAAATTATTGAGGGGTAATGATGTCAGTTTGAAAACTAAGGAGCATCTGATTCAGGCCATGGTCTTTCTGATCACGAGCTATGCATCCAAGACCTGGACAATGAATAAGGATGACAAAAAAGAATTTATGCCTTTGAGCTGTGGTGTTGTAGAAGAGCACTGAACATCCCATGAATGACCAAGAGAACAAACTGATATGTCTTGGAGATGGTGTAGCCAGAGTGCTCTTTGAAGGCAAGAATGATGAGGCTTCACCTCACACACTTTGGCCATGGGAAGTATGAAGGGTCACTGAAGAAGAGGAAGACACTCAACCGAGTGAATTGACATGGTGACTGCTGCAATGAGTTCTCATGTGTCAGAAAGTGTGAGGACAGTGAAGGATAGAACAGGGTTCAGATCTTTTGTTCACAGGGTTGCTATGAGTTGTACTCCACTTGACGGCACCTAACAACAACAACAAACCAAAATGCCAGCAGTTCAAACCCACAAGGGCAATGATATTTCCATCTATTTCTGCAAAGACTCTCATTCATTGCCATCAAGTTGGAACCAACTCATAGCTGACCTTCCATTAAGTATCCAAGTCCAGATATTGCCTGCATGGAGATTGCCTGGTATTTTTCCTGTGGAGCTGCTGGTAGAGTTCAACTACCAGAAAGACGTGATCTTTGGATTCGTAGTGCAATTCACTGTGCTCTAGGCCACTGTAGTTGCTGTGTGCCATCGAGTCTTAGCTGACCCATGGCTGACTCTCCAGAGGTTTTCAGAGGCAATCATCCATGCGGGCGGACATTGCTCATCTTTCTCTTGAGGAACAATTGGGCATTTAAAAATGTGTGTCTTTGGGATTACAGCACAGCTTCTTACCACTAGACTACCAGGGCTCCCTTTTGTTGTTGTTCTTGTATACCATTGAGTTAGAAACAACCCTTCTCTGACCCTCCAGTGGGTTTTCATTAGGCATGGAAAGAGATTTCCCAGCCTTCTCCATGGAGTAGTTGGTGGATTCGAACCACGTGTCTTAGGGAATGCAACTCAAATTCTTATGACTAGGCCACCAGAACTCCCCTTGGAAATATCATAGGCAATGCCCATCTGTCTGAACATGACCTTGTGAGTTGGCCTTGACTTGAGGACAGTGTGTTATTTTTGTTTGGGTTCTTAGGTTATAAATACTAAGGAATTTACACAAAAATTTACACAAAATTTATGGCAAGATTATTATTCAAAACCACCAATTGTTCTGTGAGCAAAAGGACCAGAGAATGTCCTCCCATGACATTTACTGCCCATGAAATCCTATGGGAAAGTTCTACTCAGTCATGTAAAGGCTCTTTGAGTTGAAATCTCTCAAGGATAGACTAGCAGAACAAGGAGTATTATGGTAATTATCCTCCTTTTAACAGTGTTGTTAAGTGACCCTGTGAACAATGGTTCTGAACCCCATCTATCCTAAGCCAATCTCACTGTCTCAAATACATCTTCCTACTTTGCCACTGTCACTATGTCAATCTATCTCATTCAGGGGCTTCCTTCCTGCACTACTGGCCTTCCACTCTTCCAAGGATGAGGTTTTTCTCCAAGGACTGGTCCCTTCTGGCAACATGCCCAATGTATGTGAGACAGAGTTTCAAAATCCTTACCTCCAAAGAACAACCTGCTTTTACCCTCTCCAAGATAGAACTGTTTGTTCTCTTTACAGCCTTTGGTATGCTCGATATTCTTCTCTAGGAGTACAACTCGAAAGCATCAATTCTTCTTCAGTCAACTGTATTCACATTCCAGCTTTCAGATGCATAATAAGCAACTGAGAAGACCATGGTCTAAATCAGGCACACCTTAGTCTCTAGATTGACATTGTTGCTCTTCCACATTCTGGAGAGATTTCTGATAGCAGACTTTCCCAAAATAACTCATCTTTGATTTCCTGACTGCTGGTGCCAAGAGTATCAATTATGGATCCAAACAAGATTAAATTGTTCACAATCTCAATCTCTTCTCCATCTTGTATGATGTTGTCAGTTGGCCTTGTGGTGAGAATGTTTGTTTTCTTGATGCTGAGATACAATCCATATTGAAGAATACAATTCTTGTCTTTCTCTAACATATGCTTCAAGTCCTCCTCAGTTTTGGCAAGCAAAGTTGTGCCACCTGCATAATGCAGGTCGTTGAGGAATTTTCTTCCAATCCAGGCATCACATTCTTCTTCATATAGTCCAGCCTCTAATGATCTGTTCTCTGTATGTTATTATTGTTATGTGCCCTTGAGTCATCTGTGACTCACAGTGACCCTATGTACAATAGCTCTGAACCCTGCCCTGTCCTGTGACAGCAGCACTGTCTCCAACATACCTAATCCCATTACCCCAATTACTGTGTCAAACCACCTTGTCGGGGTTTTCCTGTCCTGTACTATCTCTCCATCCTTCCAAGCATGATGTGCTTATCCAAGAACTCAAGAACTGGTTGCTCCTGGCCTGTACCAAAAGTATGTGAGACACAGTTTCCAAATCCTTGCATCCAAGGAGAAACTTGGTTTTATCCTCTCCAAGGCAGACTAGCTTGTTCTCTAGACAGTACATAGCATGTTCAATACACTTCTACAGACCATAACTCAAAGACATTGATCCTTCTTCTACCACTCCTGGTCATTGTCCAGCTCTTTGATGCATTGCAAGTAATTGCAAAGACCATGGCCTGAATCAGGTGCACCTTACTCTCTAGACTGACATTATTGCTCTTTAGCATTTTTTGAAGGTCACCGACAGCAAATTTCCCTAATACAATTCACCTTTTGGTGTCCTGATATGACACACTCCTTTCTTGATTTTGAACCAAGCACTTTTCTCTTGCTCTGTGGGTACAGCTTCCTGATATAGATAAAGGTTTTCCATGAGCACAATCAAGCGTTCTGAGATTTCCATTCTTCTCAATCTTTTTGGTGTAAGGAAGTTCTTGCTTGTTGATTTTATATCTCATTTAGCCTCTTTCTGATTATATTAGTACTCCCACCAAGAAAGACCTAATTTGGGAGACATTAGTAATATTCAGTGTTAGCCGACATCTCCACCCTTCTAATCTCATATTCCTGTGAAAGAACTAGATAACAAATTGCCTTCAAGAAGAACTATTCCATCCACTAGAGCAGTTGTTGTTGTGTTATTGTTAGGTGCCATAGAATCAAGTAAAACTCATAGCAACCCTATGAACAAAAGATCTGACCCTGTACTATCCTGAGCCATCCTCACACTTCCTGACACACAAGAGCCCATTGCAGCAATCACAGCATCAATCTGCCTATGAGGGTCTTCTTCCTCTCCTTCACCAACCTTCTACCCTTCCAAGTATCATGTCCCTCTGCAAGGAACAGCCTCTCCTAGCAACATGTCCAAAGTATGTGAGGTGAAGCCTCATCATTCCTGCCTTCAAAGAATACGTTGAATTCACCCTCTCCAAGACATATCTGTTCATTCTTTTGACCATCCATGGGATGTTCAGTGCTCTTCTCCAACACCACAACTCAAAGGCATCAATTCTTCTTGTCATCCTTATTCATCGTTCAGCTCTCAGATGCGTAGCAAGTAGTCAGTAAGACTATGCCCTGAATCAAATGCACCTTAGTCCTCAAGCTGACATCATTATTCCTCAATAATTTGGAGAGGTCCCTAACTGCAGGCTTTCCTGTGCAATGAATCTTCTTATTTCCTGACATTGATAGAGTATCTGTTATTTTCATAAGGAAAAGTCCTAAATTACTGTAAAAAAAGAGTGTAGGCAGCCACATCAACATGGTTGTATCTGACTTGATCTAATTCCACAAAAGGAAACTACCTCCATCAACAATATTCATAGTGAAAAACCAATTCCTATAGGGTCTCTCATACTCTTGCACCTACTTCTACTAATTTTAATACTGATATTGCTGCTCTACTGGGTTGGAAATTAATTGCAATGGTGTCACAGATATCATAGGACTATAGTAAGGGTTTGGGAGTTTATTAGGGAAGTTAAAATATTATAAATTCAGGTTGGCAGCAGGATAGAATTCCTTGGTCCAGACAGCTCCTTAAGCACATTTTCAGGTTCTTTGATCTTCAGCCTTGTGGTTTAGGCCAGTGTTACAAAGTTTGCTTAGTCTTGCCAACTATGGCATCTTCCCTCAATCCTCCAAGCAGGCTTGAGTGAAGACGCTGTGTTCTTGTTCTATGAGGCAGCAGTCTCAAAGTCAGTTCTGTCTCGTGTCAGTCTCTGGGTCTCCGCTGACACTGCTGCTGCTCTCTTGCAGATCTTGGTCTAACTGACTCAAGAATTTCTGGTCCTGAAAGACAGCAACTATAATTGATGCTTCCTTTTAGTTGCTGTTAGTGAGAACCTCACCTCTGCTGCTAATCTACTCAGTCTAACTTAGTGGAATGGAGAAACCAGCCAATCCCATCAAGATTGCTTTATTATTGTTCTTATGTATTGAAGAGTTAAACTGACTCAGCTGACTCTAAGGAGTTTTCAGAGGCTGTAAATCATATGGGAGGAGATTGTCCATCTTTATCTCATGGAACAGCTGGTAGATTTGAACCGCCAGCCTTGGAGTTGGCATCACAAATCCTTAACACTGGCCAACAGAGCTATATGATTACTTAGTGCATACAATTTTTCCACTCATGTAGTGAAAGTCAAAGCCTATGGCTCGGGAAGACATCTTGAGCTCTAAACTCTTGACACTACAATTATTAACATGATAGCACGTACAATTAAAGTCAAGAAGCACCATTCATGTAATCTCCATCACATCATCTATTCACATCTTTTATTTTTCTAGTCACTCCAGTCACCAAAAAACTGAATATTCTCCAAACTGTTGTATTTTAAATTCTTTTTTAAAAAAATTTACGTGTTTATTTTTAATTTATTATTTTTTGAGTGTACCATCAAATCAGATCTGATTGGTACAGGAGGAGACTGTCCCTCCTTCTCTAGCAGAGCATCTGGTGGATTCAAATGGTGTACCTCTGGGATTGCAGTGCAGCTTCTTGCCACTCTTCTGATGAGATGGCCGTTGTTTCTTCTAATGAGGCTGATGGCCACTAGAGGCCGTCCAAGTCCAGAACTCAACAATAGAACTTGAATGCTTAAACAGCTCTCCACAGCACATTTCAGCCCAGAGGTAAATGTAGGGATGATTAATCATTCTGAAAACACATATTTGCCATTCATATCCACAATTGGCATATTAAACACCTGCAATCTGTTACATAGCCTGTATAGGCTTCATTTTGGAAGATTCCCGACCAGCATATTTGTTAGTTTTCATTTGTTCTCTTTACATTCCCATTGTGGCTTTTCCTCTCCCTAAATATTCTTCTGTTTCAAAACAAACTCTGTGCTCACTGCCCCTTGTGAGGGAGGTCACAAACAGGCAAAGATGACTCTGCTTTCCCGCCTCTGATAACATTCATTGTTATTCAACAAAGGATTGGCAAAAGATGCATCACTCTGCCTGATGAATAGTAATGTTTAAATTTTTTTCCCCCCTTGAGTTAGATGGATGGTTAAGCTTGAAAACCTTGGGCTATTTTTCCACAGCCTATCTTTCTACAATATTGGTACCTGGTACTAATCAAGGAATAGTGCTGGATAGACACAGTAGTCTCTCTTATTTTTCTTCTTTCTTATTTCTGATAATAGGAAGAGACATTTTGTAGTAATTGTACACTTTCAAAGAGGATAATTAAACTTCCTAATAGGTATTCCATATAGGTTTTCGGAGGCCTGCTATTTCAGAAGTGGATGGCCAATCCTTCTTCCTAGTCTGTCTTAATCTGAATGTTCAGATTTAGAGAAGTATCAGAAACCAGCATTTTACAGAAAAGTGAAAGATATATCCCTTATTGTGGAGCTAACCATTCGTATCAGTGTTGTCGCTGCCCTTGGCACACTTTACCCACTTACTTCCCTGCTCCACCATCCACCAGGATACCCACCCACTTCTACCCACTCCCTTCACATCTATCTCCCATTGTCCCACCATTGATCTGATGATAGCTTATCTCTGAAGCTTCCTTGGCTTCTGTGATTCCAAATACATCGTCTTCAGACAGTTTCTTATGATGTGACCAGTGTCTCTTAAGTTCAGTTGCAATACTTTCCAAGCGAAAGTGATGTGTCCTGTAGAGCTGGTGCGTAGATAGTTTTTTTTCCCTTGGCCCTGCTACGAAAACAAACAGATTCATCCTAGAAAGGGTCAAACCGGGCTGCTCCTTGGAGGCAAGGATTCTAAGGCTCCATCTAACATACTTTGGACATGTTGCAAGGAGGGACACATCCTTGGAGAGGGACATCATACTTGGTAGGGTGGAGGGACAGCTCAGAAGGGGAAGGCCCTCTATGAGGTGGATAGATTCAGTGACTGGGGTAATCTGGATGGATGTATCAGAGATAGTGCGATTGGCACAAGACAGAGCAGAGTTTAGGGCTGTCGTACATAGGGTCGCTATGAGTCGCAAACAACTCGACGGCATATAACAACAACAACAACAATACGCATTCCAAGGTGGCATGACTATAGGTATGAGGAACACCTTCAACCCAAATATTTCAGGTCACGGTGGTCTCCCCACTATCACCTCTATGATGAAAATGGAGCTCTGGTGGCCTAATGGCAAGAAGATGTGCTGCAATCCTTAAGGCATGTGGTTCAAGACCACCAGCTGCTCTGTGGGAGATGGATGGGCAGTCTGCTCCTGTGTCATTCACTGCCTGTGAAAACCCTCTAAAGGATCAGGTATGGGTCGGTTGTGACTCAACGGTACACAACAATAACAATGATCTCTTCTTTCATCATTAAAATTCATCCTATTTCCAGGAATAACTGGAACAGACTGATTTCTCAGTCGGCTATTTACTTTTTATTCTCATTTTCAGTCTGATTCCATATTAACATTTTAAAAACAGAACAGAATCATCACCTTTGACCCAACTATTTTATCAGATTTCCAGTATCTGGTATATGATTAAGTCTAGACTTTTTAATAAATAAATCAATCAACTTGCTTAAGATTCTCCATTGTTTATGCCCAGTTAAAACTTTTCTACTACGTCTTCAATTCTTTTATTTTGGTAGATATTTATATTCAAAATTTAAAAAGTCAACATTGCTATTATTGTTGCTGTTCTTCCTATTTGAAATTCTGCAATGTGTTTCTGGGAAAGAGCTACACAGCTGTAAGGAATTCAATGCTTAGAGATCTCTCTTGAGTTGAGCATTTGAGCCAAGATGGGAAATTTCAGGCTTTTGAGAATAATTCCATTCCTAATCTACTCTCCCAATGAGGTTCTAAAGAATCCTAGAAAATGCCAAAGATATTTGCTTTCTAGGAGCATAAACTGCCACTTGAAGTTAAGATTATTTGTATTTTAATGAAGAACTGTAGAGTCTCAAAGAGTCCTGACCATTTCCTCTTAGACGTTGGAACTGAAGATTGTTGCTGTTGTTGTTGTTGATTGCAGTTGAGTCTAGGTCAACTCCTAGAGACTCTATGAACAAAAGACCTAATGCCTTTCCATAGCTATTGTTTTTCTCCAAGTTCATAGAGTTTCCAGAGGCATTTGGTTTAGAAAGTGGATGCCACTCCTGCTTTCAAACCTGTTTTACAACTGGGAGCTCCACTAAACACTGTCCACAGTGGGAAACCATTATGGTATTTTATATCCCCATGGCACAAGGTTCAGCATCATAGCAAACCCAGGTTACCTCATACAGCACATTAACAAAGAGTGATGTACAAAGTGGAAGAATGTTCCTCCAGATATAACAGCACTAGTCTCATTTAGTAGTGGTTAAGTATTGTAGGGTCAAATATGACTCAGAGTAAGCTTTACACAAAAGATCTAAACTCTGTTCTATGATTAATATAATTTCTGTACATTTCCAAAGAGTTTGTAGAGTTTCCAGAGGCACATAGTTTAGGAAGTAGATGCCACTCCTGCTTTCCAACATGAATCAACCTGGAAGCTCATCCAACCATTGTACATAATGGGTAACCATTATGGTATTTGACACGAGTATGGGATAGTGTTCAGCATCATAGCAACTCCAAGTTGTTCAGTATGCACATGAAAATTTTAATTTTGAAAAAACCCAGTATTAGTCGGATTTTTAAAAAATGGCTTCAAAAGTTTATACAAGAAAGAACACATACACATAACTCTTTTCCATAAATTGAGTCTTTGAATAAACATACTGCTCATGTTGTATTTTAGATTTGCCATACTGGTCAGACACTTTAGAGAATAATTTATTCAAGTACTCTTTAAAACACGATTTTTGGTCATTTTATATATGGTTGATAAGATGACAGTAAAATATCAAGATTTGAGTATTAATCAAATGACTTTTTCTTAGTTATCTATTGGAAAGAAGCTGGGAATAACTGATTTAGCTTCATTTATCCTACATCATCAGTTTCTGGTTTCATAATAACTGCAAAGGCATGCAAGTATTTCCAGGATGTTAACATTTTTAGGTATAGAATTGGTCCAGAAATGTGACTTTCCAAACCTTAAATAAAATATCTTGCACATTAACTTTGGTAAACTATAGATGATTATTTGTGCTTTGCTTGACTCATATACCTTGGTTATGTGGTCAGGAGAAGCCTGAAGAAAGACATAATTCCTTATAAAGTGGTGGATCTGTGAAAAAGAGCAAGGCTCTCAGTAAAGTAGACGAACGAAATGATGTACTACAATGATGAACTTGAACACAACCGTGCTTTTGAAAGTGACACGGTAACAGGAGATGGACTGTTCTGTTGTGCATAGGGTTGGTGAGTTGGGACCAATTTGAAGGTGGCTAATAATCACTTTGACACAACGAAGTGTTAACTACTTCTTCCACACACAATTTCTCTATGCCTGGTCTGAAATAAAGAATTACAAGGGCCTATTCCCTACCACATTTGGACATGGCAATTTTAACAGGCCATAATAGTTTACTTGGATTGTTATAACCTTTGCTGATGCACATGCATTCTCTGTGCTGAAAAGAAGCTGAGAAGAAAATTTATAACGATTAACATTGGCTGCTGCTTTTGTGAAGTGGTAGACACTGTTGCTGGGAAACTAAGTGAATAAGGAATGGGGGGAAACAGCTTTTACATTTGCAGATTTAACATATGTGGAGAAAAGACGTATTGCAAGCATTTGATTATCTAGTTTGATTTAAGTTAATTGATTGTAAGACAAAATATCTGTGTGCTAGTTTTTAATAATAATAGACTATATGGTGATATTTTAAGGAAGGATTTCTATTTTTAATCACTAATTTGGAGCAGCTATTATGGCTATTACTTAAGGAACAATGCAAGGATGCAGTCTGTGCATGCATGCGTACACACACACCATCTAAAACATGAAGCATTTGCCAGAAAGTAAAGCTGTAACTCAGTAAAATGTGAGATTCAAACATTGACTAACTAGATTCATGAGGTCTCATTACAAAAGTTGAAATCCATTTATAAAGCAAAAGCAGCTTTAAGGTAGACAAACAATTTTTGTACAAACTTGCATTTGTCTAAGACAGTGATTGTTCTAATTCATTATGAAGAACCAATTTTTTATTATTTGGTGAGAGTTACCTTGGATTTATCAAGTGATTACCTAAAAATTAGAGATGGTATAGATTAACTTGCATTTAAGGATGATAAATTGTATTGTTTCAAAAGCTTTCTCTCTCCCCAGCACACATATACTTTCATCTATCTCTTTAAGTAGAATTCATTTAGAGCCTGGATTACTTCATTTTAGAATAACCTAGTGCATTGAAACACACACTAAATAAACAACTAATGATTTTGTCTCACCCCTAGATATTCTTGAAGGTATACTTTCACATGGTAATTCTAATGTGTGCTGATAGGCTACTGAAAAGGTTAAAAAAATCTACCCCATCGAGTTGGTTCCATTTCAAGTAGTAAACCTTATAGGGCAGTTCTATTCTTGTAGAATAGGGCTTTACTGAGATGAGCTGCACAGTACCCAGCAACATCAACCAAGTTTGCCAGCTCCTGCCCTAGCTGACTCCTCTCTCTTGGCTAGCTCTCTTTCCCTTCCAAACTATCCTGTACATTGTTGTTATATTATCAACCCAAACACTGTGTTAGCACATTACTCCAATTTCTTCACTTGCTCCGCATTACTATTGTTATCTGCTTAATCTTTAATTTATATAAAAGAGAAGGCTCTGTTCTGTATACATTAGCATTCAATATTCATTTGAATACTGGAAAAACATTTCAATCTTTGAAAATATATCACAGAGTATGACATAAGACTCAGAGTGCCTAGAGTCGGAGTTGAGTGAAAAACACGGGGCTATGTGTGAGGAATGAAATTTGTCTTGTTTGTGGATTGTGTCTAACAAAACTTGGAATTCCAATAGCAAGAAAATATTTCTTGGAGTTAAAGAAGTTGACTTTACTAAACTGCAAACATATGTTAAGTGTGAGGCCTGAATTGGGATTTGTTAGTGTTTCCTTCCCAGTAGGATCACTAACTGAAAGGATGTTATAATGAGAAACCATGGGAAGACTGACATATCTTGGGATTCCTGGGATGCAGGAGTGTTAATACTGAAAAAATAACTCTCTTCATCATTTTCCTGTACTCGTGCTGATTTAAGCAATGTGAGTGTGTATGTGACAGGTATAATGGAGGAATTGAAATGTTATTTTAAATTACAAGTATATTCTAAGTTAGGAAGCCCTGGTGGTTTAGCGGTAAAGATTGCACTGTAAGTAAACCCAAAGACACAGGGTTCTAACCCAGCAGCTGCTTTAAAGGAGAAAGATGAGCAAAACTCACTGGAGGCTCAGTTATGAGTTGATTCCTACTCAACAGCACATAACAACAACATATTCTAGATTTAGTTATCATTAGAATAACAGGATGTTTTATTTAAAAAAAGATATGCTCAAATATTTTAAAAAATTACAGTTATATGGGAATGGAAGATAAAAAGGATAAAACGGATGGGGGAAAACCCAATACACAGATTTAAATACATGGAGA
>NW_006399849.1:8203467-8224250 GCF_000299155.1 Elephantulus edwardii | reverse complement strand
AATTGGGATGGGTGTGTCAGAGGCAATGTGATTGGCACAGATAGAGCAGGGTTTAGGGCTGTTGTACATAGATAGGGTCGCTATGAGTCGCAAATGACTCGACGGCACATAACAACAGCAACAACATGTAAAAAATGACTTAAATATCATGAAGCCATTAAAATAATGTAGACATGTATTTATTGGCATAGAAAATTAAAATATGAGGTGCTTGCTTTATAGAGAAAAGGGTAGATGAGTGATTGATAGATACATATGAAAAGATATGCATGCAATGATAATAGTTATTATTGCCAGGTGATGGAACTTTAGGTATTTCTATTTTTTCTGCTTTGTTCATATTTTTAAAATCTAAACTATTCTTGCATTCTAAACTCTTTCAAATCCTTTAACATTTAAAAATTCTAAAAATGCCATGATTTTATTTTTATATTAGAAGCTTAATACTCACTGATAATTTATTTTACTAATGTTTTCTAATTATTGCACCAGAGCTCACAACAGCGTCCATTTCTTATTAAAATAAAAAAGATATAGAAAAGCCAATGTATTATAGATTTCTATCTTCCAAGAAATAAATGTTATTATGTACTGTTGAGTCAGAACTGATTGAAAAGGTAACACTCCTGTGGGTTTTCAGAGGTTGTAAATTGCGTGGGAGAAGATTGCCTTTGGAGCAGCTGATATATTAAAACTGTATGCCTTTGGGTTGCCAGCACAACCCTATACAACTAAGGCACCAGAGCTCCCTAATAAATGAGTCCCCAGAATCTCAAGGGAAGACTATTTAAGTGCAGTAAACTTTAGTTTTAGGAAAAGATAAACAGATGGATCATATCCCAGAAATGTGGGCATGAAAGGTAAAAGTCACAAAACATTTACTGAGGCATAAGAACTACAAGTGAAGTTGAAAGTTCCTACTCTATCAATATCTCAGAACAAAAGGGGTTAGAATAAAGGCAAAGCAAAGTTGTTTTCCGCCTGTAGTGTGTTCTGTCCTTTCTCAAGGACAGTCCAACAATGTGCATTGAATAATGCTGAGGATGCTGGCAAGTCACCGCAGGAATGAGCATGACCTGAGAACCCACATAAGGATTGAGGCAGTGAGAGGTTCCTGCAAACATGGTTTTCTGTTATTGCTAAAGGGGCTGTGTAAATCAGATAAACACCAAGCCTGTAATTCACCTAGACCCAGCTCTCACACCAACAAGGGTAATTCAATTATTTGCAAGCAGCAATGATAGAAGGAGTTTATAGGACAAATCACATCGTTTTCTGAAGCCAAAGGAGATGAAGAATGCAGACATTCTCCACTAATATGAATTTCTCCTGCATATTATGTTTGGAAGCAGCAGTAGCATCCACTTCCTAAACAACATGTCTCCGGTAATTCTATGAAATATGATAAACATCGATAGTTATAGAAAGGCTTCAGGCCTTTTGTCCATAGGGTCACTATGAGTTGAGCGCAACTCAAAGGTAACCAACAACAACAACTTTGTTCAAGTGGCTCCCCAAAAATTACTTATTGTCATTGAATCCACTCTGGCTCATAGCAACTCTGAAAATTTCCCACGGTTTTTGCAAGGCTGTAAGGTCTACATAAACAAGTTGCTGCATCTTATTACTGCAGAGCCGCTGGTGGACCTTTCAGTGAGTGCTAAGCACTTAACCATTGTACAATCCATGCTCTTCCCAATTATAAGATTCGATACATATTAAGAATTTACAACGTGTTGGGCACTGTCATGAGCCAGTTACAATTATCACTCTTATTTAATGTTTATACCTTAAGGCAATGGATACTTTCTGTCTCCTTCCCGCATATGAGAAAGCATAGCTATCAGGGCAACTTGATCAAAATCCTGACTGGTGGGAGGCAGAACCAGAACTGGAGCCAGCCAGGTCTCCTTTAGTTACCACCCTGCATGTGAAAGAAAAAGGTATTTTAGTGTAATAAACTTGTTGAATAGTAACAAAGATTCAACCTCAACTTATTATAAATAGGTGTTCTCAGATCTGACTGAATAGAGAAAAACTTAATCTTGAGAGTTAAAATAGAGAGGCGTGGAAAAAAAAGAAATAAGAATTAAGGGGAGAAATGAGGAGAAAGATATCTTAGCAATTAAAAGAGTGTCCGTGATGGACAAATAAACTCTGGTATGTTCAGAAAGTGGAGTATTCCTCAACAATCAAGTGAAATGAATGACTCCATCAGGAACATATTGGAACATGGGAGAATTTCAATTCATTGTGTGAACTAAAGGGAACTCTGGAGGTGCAGTGGTTAATGTGTCAGGCTGCTAATTGAAAAGCCAGAGGTTTGAACCTACCAGCTGCTCTGTGACAAAACAAAGCGGCAGTCTTTGTTCATAAAGATTTACAGCCTTGGAAACTCTAGGGGGTCATTCTACTCTGTCTTCAGCATTTTTGTGAGTCAGAAACACATCAGTGGTAGTGAAGTTGATGCTCACTGATGGCAGCTAGTTGAAAAAAATGTTTCATTCTGTGCAGTTCCCCTTACATGACATCCTGGGAAAAACCTTAGGGTTACTGATTGCTCCAGCTTAGAGGAAGAAGGGGTTGACTGATAAAATTGTGGTTTGGTGATGATCTATCTGTATCTTCATTCCCTAATGGTTACACTGCTATATGCATTTATCAGAACTTTCTGAAATATACACTTAAATGAGTGAATTTTACTATATGTAAATTATATCTAATTAAAGAATAAAAACATGGGCCCAGAATATCTTTAAGAAGAATGTATATTGAATTGAACTTTGGTTGGTATTCCCTAACTACTTAGGTATTGCATTCTTTATGGAAAGAGCTCCCTTCGTGATGTATAATGAGGTAAGAAGTTCTCGGTTTTGATAAGAGGTTTGTCAGAAATTTCCTTTAAGAATTATGACCGTGAGAATTGGAGTTAAGATAAAGGATTAAATATGTAGCACTCAAATGTGAGTTGGGGCCAGTAAGGTGACCTTTTGTTGTTAGGTTCCTTCAAGGCAACTGTGACTCATTTTGTTATTGTTAGGTGCCGAACAGTTGAGTACTATACATAGCAATTCTATGAGCAACAGATCTGAACTCTATCATGTACTGTGTCATCCTCATAATCTCTGATACACTTGAGCCCACTGCTGCAGTTAGCATGTCAATCTATCTTATTGGGGGTCTTTCCCTCTTTCACTGACCTCCACCTATCCAAGCAAGATATCCTTCCCCAAGGAATAACCTTTCCTAGAAATATGTCCAAAGTATGAGAGACATAGCTTTGTCATCCTTGCCTCTGAGGAGTTCTCTAACTGTAATTTTTCTAAGATGTATCAGCTCATTCTTTTAGTAGTTCATTGATATTCAATAATCTTCTCCCACATCACAGCTCAAAGGCATCAATTTTTCTTCTGTCATCCTCATTCATTGCCCAGCTCTCAAATGCATAGCAAATGACTAAAATGACCATGGCCTGAATCAGGCACATCTTAGTCCTTAAGTTGTCATCATTGCTCTTTAGTATTCTGGAGAGGTCCTGACAGCAGACTTGCCTAAAGCAATATGACTCCTTAGCTCCTGGTATCAAGGGGTTGATTGTGGATCCAAGTAAAATTAAATCAGATGATTCCAATCCTTTCTCCATCTGTTGTATTTATGAGTTTTCCTCAGATTCCAATGCCATATGCTTTCTAGAGTCTGGCTTCACAAATTATTTTGCTCAGCATACAGATTGAGTAGGTATGGAGAAAAGATACAACCCGTCCTAATTTTAAACCATACAGTGTTCCCTTGTTACATTCAGACAATAACTTCTTGGTCCTGATATAGATTTCATATGAGCACAGTTAAGTGTTCCAGAATTCCCATTCTTCTCAATGTTAGCCATAGTTTGTTGTGACCCATATAGTCAAATGGCTTTGCATAGTGAATAAAATACATGATTTTTTTAAGAAAAGAAATGACTCGTAGTGACCCTGCAAACAGATGTGAATCTTACCCTATCCTGCACCATCCTTAAAATCTGTCATGCTTAAGCCAAGTGTAATAATCGCTGAATCAATCCATGTCTATGAAGGTCTTCCTCTCTTTCTCTGACTCTTCACCTTTCCCAATATGATGTCTTTTTTTTCTAATGCCTGACCCATCTTGACAACATGCCCAATGTGCATCAGGTTTATAATAGGATAATTCCTATCGCTTAGAGCAAATCAATACTCTCAAATTTATGACATCCGTCTCCTTTCAAAGCAAGATTAAATTTTGAGTTGGGTTTATGTATCTATAGATATTTATTTAAAACTCTCTAAAGATTTTCCATATTATCTGTAGGAAACATTCCATATCCCTCTGACTAGAAGTGTTAGTGTACCTTCTGTGTCTCCAGGAGAGGCAAACTGGTTAGAGTCTGATGATTCATTAATGAATCCTCTAGAATCTAAGGACAGTAGTCCTTTCACTTAATGCAATTAAAATAGAAATATATCAAGAAATACAAATAATTAAACAAAATTATATATATATAAATTATAAAAATATATAAATATATATATGAAATGTAGGGTTGGAATATGCCAAGCTAGAATATTTCAGCATAATAATGATAGCCACCTACCCCTTATTTAGATCACAGCATGCCAAGTACTTTCATAAATATCATTTCACTCAACCATTACAGCAAGTGTAAAAGCACATTTTATAAAAAATGGGATTCACAGCTTTAAAGATCTTCCATTGCCCAAATATGGAAATGATCTTCACAAAAATAAATTATAGGTATGTATTATAGCCCACTGATTAAGAACATAATAGTTCATTCTGATGCTTATAAACATGTATACATACCTCACTAAAGAACAGAAAAGGAAAGTTCTTTACACTAGAATCTGAACTAGTAATTGTAGAATTGATGGGGTTTTTAAATCATCATTTTAAAAAAAATCACCATTTTGTAGCCATTACAGTTATAACTATTCCTGCCTCAAATGAGCCAGAGCCCAAGTATGATGAATCTCAGATAGTCTTATGTGAAAGAATGTTTTATAAAATAGAAATTATACTCTCCAAAAATGTCAAAGTCAAGAAAGTCAAAGAGAATGGCAGTTAGATAAAATGTGTGATCCTTGTGATTGGATTTAGGACTAGGAAAAATGTCAGGTAAGGGATATTATTGGAGTAAGTGGTGAACTACGAGTATAAAGTGCCAATAGGAATTTATCAAGGTTAAATTTTCTGAATCTGAAAATGAATACTTAATGTAAACCATAATATCTTTATTTACTTTCAAATAGATGAGGAAGAATTACTAGAAATCTTTAAATACATACATACATATGCATAGATATGTCCGAGTTTCTCCTTGGATGCTAGGATTTTGAAGCTCCATCTCACATACTTTGGGCACCTGGCCAGGAGGAACTGGTCCTTGGAGAAGGACATCATGCTTGGAAGGGTGGAGAGGAATACCTTGGATGAGATGGATTGATACAATGACTGGGGCAATGTAGGCGTGTCAGAGTCAGTAAGACTGGCTCACGACAGGGCAGGCTTAAAAGCCGTTGTATATATTGTATATAGGGTTGCTGTAACTCACTAGTGAATCAACGGTACATAACAACAACACGCATAGATAGATGAAAAATGAATAAGATCAAAATGGGTATTACATGATGCCACTGTTGTAGAATGGGACTAACCTCGGGGTTGAAGTGAGACTGAGTAAGATGGGTTCAATAATGTATATTGCACTGAAACAGAGGAGGGAGAAAACTGTTTAAAAGAGGTATGTGACTAGGTATTTCTGTCATCACAGGAGTCTAGAGCGATGGCTCCATGGTGGAGGGGACCTGGGGGAGGGTTTGTAAAACAATGAAAGAATCTTTTCTTTTACTTTTCCATAATTTTTGACTCATGTACTTATAACTTGTTAGTTAAATTTGTGTCTTCTAGGTTGCAACCCCCCACGATACATTTTCAAGGATATGAACATGTACGGCTAAATACAATTAATAACAGTGCATCTAAACTTCAAAATCAATCTCCATAATAGTCTATGTGTTTCCTACTGCCAAAGGGGCCCTTTAGAGTAGTGAGAGAAGATCTTCACCCTGAAACCCACAGCGTGCCTTTTCAGCAGGAAGTAGCTAAGAGAATACGCCATCCCCTTTTCCTTATGACTCAGGGTGAAGTCTCTCTCAGGGAGGAGTGATAGGGAATGGCAAAGGACACACTGACAAAGGAGATTAATCAGAACTGGCTTTTTAAAACAGACATTCGGAGGGCGGGGGAAGAAGAACAAACTGGGGAGGAGGGTAGAGAGAATGCTGCAGCAATGAAGGAATGAAAACCCAAAATCCCTGTAAATGTTCATTAAAACGAATAAAATTTAATAATAATAAAAAAGAGAAAAAAAGATCAAAATCGGGAAAATATTAACTATTAATTAAATTGAAAGCACTTTTTATTCCTCTTGCAACATTTCTGTAAGTTTAAAACTATTTTTTTAAAGTTTATCCCCCCTACCCAAATAAAAAATAAAAAATCAGTGTTCAGACAGTTTAATTTTCCAAAGGTCACAATTCTAGTACGTGGCTAGAATGAGGACTAAGACTCAGGATTGTCTGTTTATAAAGGTCGCGTAAGTTCCTCTGAATCATGCTGCTTCGCAACATCCATCCACAGCTGGACTGTCCCTGTGCCTGTGAAATTTCATTATGAGAGAACAAGAAATTAAAAAATAACAATATAGATAGACTTTACCTGTAGAAGAACTATTTCTTGGCCTATCTTCTTAAAAGTTCCACCGCTATGAGAGGCAATAGTAATATTAATAAAAACATATTTTTTTTATCGGGCACATAATTTGTATTGGGCACTTTCTAAGTACAATATTAATAGAAATTCATTGAATATCATATATTCAATGAATATAATATAATGTGAGTGTTATTACTGCTATCTCTCATTTCCATAATAGGAAACTGAGGCACAGAAAGATTAGTCCATTTGTTCTGGACCAGACAAGTAACACAAAAGTAGAAGAGCTATGATTTATTGATCAGATTGTAGATCCTGTGCCAGAAACTATTTCTCTTCATATTCTCTCAATAAAGAAAAATGTGTCAATCACTGTGAAGCAAAGCACATCTTTAGTATCATTCTTCAGTTGATGACATCGATAGCAACAATCTTACCTCAAAGATGGAATAGTAGAAGCTTTTATCTCCACCAGTATTATAAAAAGGAAGTAACCAGTTGAAACTAAAACAGATGTTGAACATATTATGATATTAATTTTCCTTTTCTTGTTCTAATTATGACAAAATCAAACACTTTCTTGACCATCACCTCCTGATGATATCTGATGACTGAAAATCAGGATAGAATATTAATTTTAATCAAAGGCCTTACTTTTTCTTCTGTCATTCTGATTCATTGTCCAGCAGCTGTAAAACTCTTATCAAGTGACTGAGAAGACCATCACTTGAATCAGGTGCACCTTAGTGATCAAATTGACATCATTGCTGCCCAGTGTTTTGGAGAGGTCCCCTGACAACAGACTTTCCCCATGCAATATGTCTTGATTTCTTGACTGCTGATGCCAAGCATATTGATGGTGCCAAGGATGATGATTGTAGAACCAAGTAAGATGAAACTGTTGACAATTTCAATCTTTTCTCCATCTATCATGATGTTTGTCTCACTGATGCTGAGATGCAATCCATATTGAAGGCCGTAGCCTTTTGATCTTACCCTGTAGCAAGCACTTCAAGTCCTAACTTTAAAAAAAAATATTGAGATTTTAATGAAGGTTTACAGAAAACCTGAATTTCCATTCATTCATTGTTGCACATTTTCCTCCCTAACCCCATCCCCAGTTCGCTTTTCTCTTTTAAAAAATCCTTTCATTGTGCACAATTTCCTCCCCCTCTCCCCAGTCCATTTTGCTATGTACCTCTTATTCTGGACTATTGTCATGCAAATAACACCTAATCATATATGCCTTTTAAATAGTTCTTTCCCTCATCTGTTTCAATGCAATGACGTTAGCCCCTTTTTTCTTAGTTTCGCCCTAATCCCCATGTAGGTCCTGGTTTATAACAGTGGCTTTATGTCCTTTTGTAACTGAGATATATTCACACAATGGAACACTACAAAGCATTGAAAAACAAAGAACGCATAAAATATTAAACAAAATGGGTGACCCTGGAGGACACCAGGTCCTCACTTTTAGTGAGTAAGGTTGTGTCATCTGCACAGTGCAAATTGTTGATGACCCTTCCTCCTATTCCTCCAGAGCTGCATTTTCTTTTGATAGGTTCCAGCTTCTCAAATTACTTGTTCAGTACAGAGACTGAATGTTGTTGTTGTTGTTATGTGCCATTGATATGGAAATAATAGACAGGCTTGACAGACACATCTAAAAAAAACCCAATAAACACGCAGTCTTCCTCTGCTCTGTTCAGACATCAGCTTTTTGGTCTTAGGTATAGGTTTTGTTTGGGGATGATTAAATGTTCTGGGATTTCCATTATTCTCAATATTAATAATTTAGTAGGGGTGGCTAGGAATATTAAGTATATCACGGTTGTTGTTTTGTCGCTTGCGACTCAAAGCGACTCTATATACAACGGCCCTAAACTCTGCTCTGTCCTGTGCTAATCACACTGTCTCTGACATTCCCATCCCGATTCCCCCAGTCACTGAATCAATCCACCTCACAGAGGGCCTTCCTCTCCTGCACTGTCCCTCCACCCTAGCAAGCATGATGTCACCCTCCAAGGACTGATCCCTCCTTACAACATGTCCAAAGTATGTCAGACGAAGTCTCAGAATCCTTGCCTCCAAGGAGCAGTCTGGTTTAACCCTCTCCAGGATGAATCTGTTTGTTTTCCTAGCAGTACATGGTACCCTCAATACTATTCTGCAGCACCACAGCTCAAAGGCATCAATTCTCCTTCTATCCTCCTTAGTCATTGTCCAACTCTCTGACACATAACAAATGATTGCAAAGACCGTGGCCTGTATCAGCCAGACTTTAGTCTCCAGACTGTCACCATTGCTCTTCAGTACTTTGGAGAGGTATCTAACAGCAGACTTTCCCATCGCAATACGTCTTTTAATTTCCTGGATGCTAGTGCCAAGAGTGTTGACTGTGGAGTCAAGCATGCTAAAGCTGTGAACAATCTTAAAAAAAACAAACAAAACAAACAAAGAACACACACACACACACACACACACACACACACCCCCCACAAGAGCAAAACAAAACAACACCCTAAACTGTCTTGGAAGAAGTGCAACTTGTGTGCTCCTTAAAAATGAAAATAATAAGACTTCATCTCCTATACTTTCAGCATGTTGTCAGAATAGGCCAGTCCTTGGACAAGGACATCATGTTTGGAAAAATGGAACCTCAACTAGGTACCCTCTACAGTGCCTATACCAATGGACTTAAGCCCAGCAGAGATTTTGAAGATCACCCAGAATCGAGTGGATTTCAATTAGTTTTATAAGCCAAGCAGTTCAAGTCTACCACCTGCTTCACAGAAGAAGGACAGGCAATCTCCTCCCCTGTGATTTACTGTCTTTGAAAACCCACAGAAGGATCATGTATGAGTCGGTAACGACTCGACAGCACAGAACAATGACCACCACATGAATCTTAATCAACTCAGCAGGACCTACCACCAGAGTAGTGTAGAAAACTGTCTTGCACTTGTGTCTAAGGAAGATCTTTTATTCACCCTTAAATGTTTCTTTTCACTGCTTTAAAATGTTTGCTTCTAGTTTAAGGTCCATTAAAACTACAAGCATGGATATTACCTAGGGAGAGAGGAGAGAGAGGACAAGGAGTCCAGGGCTAACTAAAGTTGGCCTCAATATGTTCAATGTGCAGAAAGAAATAAGAACAGGCCTTCAAAGTCTCTTGTCTTTAAAACTGATTAAAAATATCATATGATATGATATGATATGATATATAATAATATAGATGATTACCCTCCTTTTGAAGGATAGATTATCTCATCTCAGTACCATAATCTTTAATAGATAACAAAAATTTGGGTTTTGGGGGTTTTTTTCCCCTACAACTCATGTGTGGATGTGAACATTGGCTGAGACAAGAAGGTATCAAATGCACTTGACTAGTGGTTCTGTAGCCTGTGGTCTGACTAGCATGTGGTTTTTCAGGTTGGAAAGCATCTCAGCATGCATTTTGCCTTTCATTTACTCCTGTTTTAAAAATCTAATTAGTGAAAGCATCCTTTTGAAAGGGTGATTATTAAATTATTATTTAATCATCCTTTTGAAAGCCTTGTAGTGAAGTTATTCTCATTTTATTAATGAGGTGGAGCACTGAGGCTCAGAATAGTTCAATAACTTGTCCAAAATCACTCAATTCCTTCCAAGGCAATAATCTCATCAGGAAATCTGTTTAGTGAACATTAAAAAGCATAGCTCTGAGTGATGGCTGTTTCTATATTGGGAACAAGAAACCAAAGACTCATCGGAGCTGAGAATCTAATTGAAATTTATTTGAACGTGGAGTAGCAAACTTAAATCCAGGTGGGTTTTTTTATTCTAATCAACACCAAACATCTACTAACTCACAATAAAGAAGGTATTTCGTAAAATTTTTTGGTCTCTGCTTTCTAAAATGGTTTATATGAAAATGGGTTTCTAGTTTTCCTTACCAAGTACTGTAAGTTTTTTTCTAGAAACAAGCTTTTTCCAGAACTTAATAATAGCTCCTTTGGAAAACAAAGGAATAAATAAATGTTAGCTCCAGTGGTTCTTTTTCTGCTTTCATTCCAAGCTCTCTAGTACCATAGACAAAATTAAAATACAAAGATATTATTTTTGAAACCTTTATGTTTCTGTAACTATTTATATTTTTACTTTGTGATCACAAATATCAGTTACAAGGAAATGAAAAGAAAATGATAGTATCATTCAATAATTAATGCAATAATGTCAAAATATTTTACAATAGCTTCTATTGAACCCTTATGAGAAGAATGTCACCAAAGAATGATTTCTTTTCCCATCCTCCCCCATGAACATACTCATCACAATTAAAAAACCTTATCTTCCAATTACTAGATTGTATTGACGATCAATGATCTAATCAATAGGAAAGTGATTTGTGAATGGCAAATGTCCTCATGATTAGATTTCTGTTTGTCAAGCAGGGAATAGCTGCCATAAAGCAAATCCCCTACCTAAAAATCTGTCTCAGTCTGTATTGTTTCAGATGGAAATAAATGAATCCAGGAGAACTCTAGGAGCAATGCAAACAATGTGCAGAATTAGGATTGGTGGAGAAGGCTTTATAGAAAGAGTAAGAGCCTCAGGCCTTGATGACCACTCCTGGGTGCGGGAGAGCCTCATTTCTCCAAGGTTCTAGCTGCTTGGTTCCCATGGCAATGCCACTGCTGGAGTGCTGACCCACAGAATGACCTTGTATTTCCTGGGATGACAATTACGCCCGGCATAAATCATTGTTGCTTTCGTAAAACCAAATTCTAGTTTTGAGTTTTCCATTTGCTTGACCTTATGCAATTTACTTTCTTTTTGGTTTGTTTCATATCTTCGCTAAGTAAAAATTATAATTGAAATACGAATTACAACAATAATGATCCTATCACAGTTGCTATAAAAATGTAAATAATTATGATCTTATGTCTCCATCTTTTTCTTGTGAACTTTTGCAATACTATTTATGTCTTCTTCCTGAAATAATTTGAATGCAATGTTGTAAAATTAGTAAGAAGAAATACTGTTTTATTTGTATGTAAGGAATATAACATTGCAAAAAAGAGCATATGTTCTTTCTGTACAATACTACAAATGTAATGAATCTCAAAATACAGTAAATGCTCTTATAAAAATATTTCTCTTTGAAGATTCTTATTCTTTGTTAAACTTCTAAATACATTATGTTTTGTCTGTTTTCTTAAAAAATAGTAATATATCTTAATTTAATCTCAATTAAGAAGATTGAGATTCCTGGGAAAGGAAGTTCTACAACGGTTGGTTTTTTAGCATGCACCCCAAACTCAATTACCAACCTGCGTGCTAATTTGGGAGATTTTTTCAAAAATTGAAAATAAAAAGCATTTTAAAGATATGAACCAAATTTACCTATAATGTTAGAAAAAATTACTCAAGAGAGTCAGAAACTGTCCTTCAAATGTTTCTCATTATAGTAAAGTAGAGATACTTGTTCAATAATGAGAAAGACCTCTGGCATGGTCAATACAAATTTAGCTCAGAATTTATATTGCTTGTGTCATAATATTTCAACTTTCCAATGTCTCTATGTTCTCACCAAAAGTTTTTATTATCAGTTTTTGTTTGACCTCTATTAGCCATCATTGTGGAATGAAATCATGGGCTAATGAGGTTTTGATTGTTTCTCTCCTATGGATAATGATGGTGAGCATCTTTTTATGACTTTGTTGGCCAACATCCTCTTTGGTGAAATGTCTGTTCTAATAATTTGTCTATTTTATTATTAAGTTTCTTATCTTTTTGCAAAGTTGTCAAAGTTTATATGTATATTGATTATGGGATTCTTGTCAGACTTATAATTTTCATACATATTTTCTTGCTCAAATTCTTGTCTTTTCAAATATTTTTTAGTTTCATTAAAAATGAAGCTCTGGTGTTCTTGTTCACAGGGAGTTGTACAGCTAACCCAAAAGTGATGCGTCAGATGGGCAATCACCTCACATGTATGTAATTTATAGCCTCAGAAACTTCACAGGAGTGTCAGCTATGAGTTCATCATGACTTGACAGCAATGGCTCTAAGGTGAATTTAGTGGAAAGGGGAATTTAGTGAAAAAAGGTTATTTTACATTTTTATGATGTCTGATTTCTATTATCAGTTTTTGTAATTTATTAGTTTATTAGATAATCCATTGTTGACATCTAGCCATCTTTCTAAGACATGTCTATTTGTTCTTTTGGCAGTCTATAGGATAGTCAGTGCTCTTTTTCAATATCACAACTCAAAGGCATCAGCTATTCTTCTGTCATCCTTATTCATTGTCCAACTCTCAGATGTATAGCAAATGATTATTGAAAAGATCATGGCCTGAATCATGCACTGCCATTATTGCTTCTCAATGATTTTAAGAGATCCTGACAGAAGACTTTCTCAGTGCAATATGTCTCTTGGTCTCCTAATTGCTATTAGCAAGGGTGTGGATTGTGAAGCCAAGTAAGATGAAGCTGTTGACAATTTCAATTTTTTCTCCATCCATATGACCCAGCTACTCCACTGCTTGGAATATACCCTGATAGCAACATTATTCACCATTGCAAGAACATGGAAACAGCCCAAATGTCCAACCAAAAATGAATGGATTGAGAAATTATGGTACATTCACACAATGGAATACTATGCAGCATGCAGGAGTAATAACTTTGTAAATTATTACCAACTTGGGAGGGACTGGAGAGCTTTATGCTGAGTGAACTAATTCAGTCCCACAACTATAAATATTGTATAAAACCATTATTGCAGAATGAGTATAAGGATCCTGGAGGGGTGGGAGAGGCTGGAAGCAGAGGGATGTGAATGTGCAGGGGGAAGGGGGATTAATCTTTGGAATGTACAATTTGATGGGGGGTCTGAGGGAAATTGAAAGAATTTGTTCCAATTTGTATTTGAATTTTGTAAATAAACTAGGAGAAAAAATTTAAAATAAAAAAAATAAAACATGATTAGTTTATGATTCTGTGGGATGGCAACTCAAGCTGAATTTTGTTGAACAAATCTTGTTTCACTGAGATTTTTTATGCATCCACAATCAGCTACGAGTCAGCCAAGCAAGGTTTAGGGGCTTCTTAGAGCTTCTTAGTAAGCTAGAGCTAGGGGAGAGACTTAATTATGTTTCACCTTGCAGCAGGCAATTTTGGGCTTAGAAACACTTTTGGTACTAGAGAAGAAAGCACTTGCATATACAATGGTCATTGATGTTACTGTACTATCAAGTTGGAGCCAGCTCATAGCTGATGCTGTAGTGGGTTGTTAGAGCTAAGCTTCGTCTGACATACTTTGGACATGTTGCTAAGAGGGACCAGTTCTTGGAGAACGTCATGCTTGGGAGGGTGGAGGGACTGTGCAAGAGAGGAAGACCCTCAATGAGATGGATTGATTCAGTGACTGGGGTAATTATGGTAGGTGTATCAGAGACAGGAAGATTGGCATATGATAGAGCAGGGTTTAGGGCTATTGTACACAGTGTCACTATAAGTTGCAGGAAACTTGACGGCACTTAACAACAATAATACCAGGTTACCCAAGAGAAGATTGCACGTCTTTCTTCTGAGGAGTGCCTGGTGGATTCAAAACATCTGCTTTTGAGTTGGCAGCATGACTCCTTACCTACTAGGCCAGCAAGCCTCTCTATAAAGGCCATTAGCAAATAAAAGGGAGGGGGGAACCCCTTTTTCAAAAGAAGTTATGACAAAAGTAACTCTGAAACACAGACTTTAGAGGACTTGTGCTTATTATTAACATTAGGACAGAACTGACTGGATACTGACCCTCCAGTGGATTTCAGAGGCTATAAATGGAACAGGACGAGATTATCCATCTTTTCTTTTTCATAGCTACTCTTGGAGTCAAATCTTTGCAGTCTTTGGATTAGCAGCACATTTTATTGTGGATTAGCAAAAAACCCTCCCTCTTGAAAGGTCAGAGAGTATAAACAATGATGACTAATTGGAGAAGAGATTGGGAGAATGGTTGCACAGTGTGAGGACTCTAATCATTGTCAACGAACTTTATGTAAACAGTTTACTGATGCTGGAATATACACTGTGCCCACAGTACTTTTGAGGAAACACTGCTATTTAGGTATGCCACATGAGACTCCTTAAGCTCAAGCAGAACAGACCTGCACAACTCAAATGAGGCAGAATAGCCAGGTACTTTGGGGGAAACACTGCTGTTTAGCTGCATCATGCGGAGCCTTTAAGCTTAAGTGGAAGGGATTGTGACAGCTTGAGTGAAGTAGAGATGTCAGGTCTGGAAGGCAACAACAGGCTTCCCAGTTTCCTCTTCAGGTACTTTGGGGGAAACATTGCTATCAAGAAGGGAGCACAAATATACAGGTACTTCACAAAGTATTGTTATACTCTGGGTCAATATAAAGTTACAATGACCTGACATCTATTATGACTCACATAATGTCAAGAAAGCAGCAGTCTGCTTCAGTCATCATGAAAAACAAAATAACCCTTCTCCTGAGAAAGCAGACCTACTGAATACCCCAGATAGAACCAGAAGAAATATGCTAATGTGGATTTATTTGAAGACAAAGATTCTCACCACTAGGCCAATTGGCAGCATCAGGATGGATGGTGAAGAGATTGAGATTGTACACAGCTTTAGTTTGCTTGGCTCTGTAGTCAACAGTCTTGGCACCAGCAGCCAGGAAATTAAAAGGCGCATTGCGATGGGCAAGTCTGCTGTTAGGGACCTCTCCAAAATACTGAAGAGCAATGGTGTCTCTCTGGAGACTAAGGAGTGCCTGATACAGGCCATGGCCTTCGCAATCACTTGTTATGCATCAGAGAGTTGGACAATGACTAGGGAGGATAGAAGGAGAATTGATGCCTTTGAGCTGTAGTGCTGCAGAAGAGTATGGAGGGTACCATGGACTGCTAAGAAAACAAACAGGTTCATCCTGGAAATGGTTAAACCAGGCTGCTCCTTGGAGGCAAGAATCCTTCGGACATGTTGCAAGGAGGAACCAGTCCTTGGAGAGGGACATCATGCTTGGGAGGATGGAGGGACAGCACAGGAGGAGAAGACCCTCTACGAGGTGGATTGATTCAGTGCTGGGGTAATTGAGGTGGGTGTGAGATTGGCACGGGACACAGCAGGTTTAGGGCTGTTGTATATAGGATCGCTAGGAGTCGCAAGTGACTCAATGGCAAATAGCAACAACAACACAGAAGAAGATGCAAATGATAGAAGAAACAATTAAGAGAGCAAATACCCAGGGACAACAATCCAGAAGAAATCAGTTTGATGAGGAGGAACTTGAACAGATATGGGGGGGAAAATGCAAAAATGGAAGAAAGAATTGACAGTATAGATAAGGAGGTTGTTGTTTGTTGTTATGTGCCGTCGAGTCGCTTGCTACTCATAGCGACCCTATGTACAACAGACCTAAACTCCACTCTGTCCTGTGCCAATCGCACTGTCTCTGACACTCCCATCCCGATTATCCCAGTCACTGAATCAATCCACCTCATAGAAGGCCTTCCTCTCCTGCACTGTCCCTCCACCCTCCCAAGCATGACATCCCTCTCCAGGGACCGGTCCCTCCTCGCAACATGTCCAAAGTATGTTAGACGGAGCCTCAGAGTCTTTGCCTCCAAGGAGCCACCCGGTTTAACCCTTTCCAGGACAAATCTGTTTGTTTTCCTAGAAGTCCATGGTATTCTCAATACTCTTCTCCAGCACCACAGCTCAAAGGCATCAATTCTCCTTCTATCCTCCCTGGTCTTTGTCCAGCTCTCTGATACATAACAAATGATTGCGAAGACCATAGCCTGTATCAGATGCGTACAAGAACTTAAAACTATCACAAGTCAGAGATGGTACAGTGAACACAGTACTGGAAATGTAATCTAGAATATTAAGACTTAAATGGCCGAAGTGTCCAACACACTGGTAGGGGAAAAAAAGTAGGAATCCGTAAAGTGGAAGACAAGGGCCTCACTGGAAGCACACTAAAAGAAAAATCTGAGATGATATGTAAAGAAAATGAAGAAACATTAGGATCATATGGGATGACTTAAAAAGGAACAACATATATATGATTGGAACTCCAGAATATCGGAGTGACAAAGAAATTACTGAGAAAAATGTGGAAGAAGTTCTAGAAGAAAACTTCCGAGATATTTGGAAGAATGGGAAAATTCACATTTAAGAAGCATAGTGAACAGCAAATAGACTAGACTCCCTCCAAACAAAACAAAACATTCACAAACTCTAAGTATTAAAAGATAAGGATAGAATTCTAAAAGCAGCAAGAGAGAAACAGAGAGTTCTTACAAAGGGGAAACAATTGGACTAAGTTCTATCTTCTCAGCAGAAACCATGTGAGCTAGAAGGCAATGGGATGCCATATACAGAAAGTTGAAAGAAAATAATTGCCAGCCTATAGCCAGCAAAGCACTCCATCAAATATGAAGGAGAAGTTAGATCCTTTTAACACGAGAAATTTGTAAAAACAAGTCTAAAACTACAAGAAATTTTAAGTGAAGTCCTTCACATGGAGATGCCAAAGGAAAGTGCATGGACCATAGTAACCAAAAACAACACAAAAAGAAACACGGCAAAATTGCAAGAGTAAAATCTAGCCTAAAAATAATCACACTTAAGGTGAATAGACTAAATACACCAGAGTAGCCGAATGAATTAAAAATAAGCAAACAAACAAAGTCATCAACATGTTGTCTACAGGAGATGCATCTAAAAAAAAAAAAAAAAGAAGAGAAAGACAGAGTCAAAATCAAAGGCTGAGAAAAATATACTAAGCAAATGGAAACCTCAGGAAAACAAGAATGGCAATGCTAATCTCTGATAAATAGACTTCAGAATGAAAACCACCATGAAAGATAAGGAAGGGCATTACATACTGGTTAAAGGCACTACAGTCCAAGAAGACATAACCTTGGTCAACATTTATGCACCAAATGATAGACTTGCCAAATAAATAAAACAACACTTAAAAGAATTGAAGAAAGAAGTAGACGGCACCAAAATAATGGTAGATTTCAGCACACCACTATCAATAAAGGATAGGTCAACTCAAAAGAAACTCAACAAAGACACAGAAGATCAAAACTATGCAATCACAGAACTTGACCTTGTGGATGTATTCAGGGTACTTCATCCAACTAAAACTCAATACACTTTCTTCTCAAATGCAGGTCACATATTAAGACACAAAGCAAGTCTCAATAAATTAAAACAAACAACAAAACATTGAAATAATGCAAAGTATCTTCTCAGACCACAATGCCATAAAACTAAAAATTAACCACAGGAGGGTAAAGCTTACAAAAACACCCATGTGGAAACTAAATAACTCTTGCTAGAATACAATTGAGTTATAGAAGAAATAAAAAATAAAATTAAAAAAGTTCCTTGAATCAAATGAAAATACAGCATATCAAAACCTCTGGGATATAGCTAAGGCAGTCCTCAGAAGGAATTTCTTAGCATTGGGCACACAAGTAAGAAAGAAGAAAAATCAATCACCTAACTCAACACCTTCATCAAATAGAAAAAGAACACGATCTAATGCTATGACCTCTAAAAGGAAAGAAATTATAAGAACAAGAGCTGGAATCAATGAGACAGAAAACAGAAAAACAATTGAGACCATCAATAAGACCAGAAGCTGGTTTTTCAAAAGAGTCAATAAAATTGACAAACCACTGGCAAACTTAACAAAATAAAAAGAAGAGAATACACAGATAGCTTGATTAAGAAATGATGGAAGTGACATCACAACAGAACTAGATGAAATTAAATCAATAATATTGGAATATTATGAAATTCCTTGAAACATGCCCTCTTCAGATTGACAAGGACAGATCTAGAATGCTTGAACAGACCCATCACAAAAGAAGAAATTGAACAGGTCATAAAAAGACTTTCCCATAAGAAAGGTCTTGGACCAGATGGCTTGACAACTGAATTCTACCAAACATTCAGAAAAGATCTATCAAAAATTCAACTTAAATTACTTAAAAAACTAGAAAAAGAAGGAACATTTCCAGAGTCATTCCATGAAGCAAGCATAACCCTAATACCCAAACCAGGCAACGATATTACCAAGAAAGAAAACTACAGACCAATGACTCATGAATATATGCAAAAATCCTTAACAAAATCCTAGCCAATAGAATCCAAAAGCAGATTTAAAAAATAATAATTCATCATGGTCAAGTGAGATTCATAACTTGATGCAATAATGGTTCAATATAAGAAAAACAATCAACATAATTCACCATATTTACAAAACACTTAATAAGAAACATAAGATTGTAATAATTGATAAAAAAAAGGCAATTGACAAAATCCAACACTTAACAACAACATCATGATGTTGCTTATCAGTCCAATGGTAAGGATCTTTGTCTTCTTGATTTTTACAAGCAATTCATATTGAAGGTTGCAATTCTCTGTGTAGCTTCCCGATAGGCAAATCTAAAATGTTGTTTGTTGTTAAGTGCCGTCGAGTCGCAAGCGACTCATAGCAACCCTATGAAGGAGAGTCCTCAACGCTTGGGTACCTTTCATCCTTTCTCCAGGTTCATAGGGTTTCAGGAGGCAAGCTATTATGGAAGTGGATGCTACTCCTGCTTTCAAGCTTGTTTTAATTGGGGAGCTCCACCCCACTCTCTTCCCCAACCTTAGGAAACATCACAATATAAGTCTTAACAAAGCCCTAAGCGTTTCTTGGCTGACTTATAGATGACTGCAGATCGATAAAAAATCTTAGTGAAACAAAATCTGTTCATCTAAACTCAACATGAGTTACCATCCCACAGAATTGCAAATTAATGATATTTACTTAGATCACTATGCTTTGAGGTTATTTGTTACTCAGCAAAGCTAGCTGATGAGTTATTTTTCTGTGCCCTTTTCAGGGATTTCTGTGCCTTTTTTTTTCTGAGAATTTTCAACATCTCTGCAGAGTGAGTGGAGCTATCTGAGTACAATTGATCACATTGTCCTTAAAAGGTACCAACCAATACCTAGCATCTGTTGTTTTGCTGTTCTAGTTACTCTTCAAAGTTCCTGTGCAATGCAAGAAGCAGAAGAAAGGAAGAAATCCTACCACCTTCCCTTGATGCTGCCAAATCACTTAATTGTTGTTTGTAGTTAAGTGTCCTCAAGTCATAGGTGACTCAGTGACCCTATGAATGAAAGTCCTCAACACTTGTGTTACTTTCATCCTTTCTCCAGGTTCATAGGGTTCCTGCACGCAAGCTATTTATGGAAGTGCATGAGACTCCTGCTTCCAAGCTTGTTTTAATTGGAGAGCTCCACCAAATACTGTCCACCATGGGTAACCATTATCACATCTGACTCATCAGTGTCGCATTGTTCCTCTTCACACCTACCACAAGTTACCTCTGTATGGCAAGTGGACACACCAGGGCTATACGACCTCGAAGAATGTTTAACCAAAAACACTTAAAAACAGGCCTGAGGGCCGTGGACTAGAGTCACCCACTTTTGGCTTGGTAACATCACTTTCTGTCCACTAGGCCAATTGGTCTCTCTCTATAAAGCGGTTAATACTAGACTTTATCGTTCCCTGGTATGAGGTATCTAGATTCAGTTTTATCTTACTTAGAAAAAGAAAGAAAATTTGTCCAACACCTTAACTGCTATATTATATTTTTAAATGATAAATGTTCAAACATTTTCCAAGCCCTTATATGAAGGAAAAAAATTACATTTCAACTCTTCTTGAATCACATACTTTGTTATTAGACCATGTATAAACAATAAAGGGAGCTATTTGTAAGATTTATTACTTTTTAATGATGAACTATTTTATTTCTGATTAACGTATTGTTGTTGTTGTTGTTGTTGTTGTTATGTGCCGTCGAGTCGCTTGCTACTCGTAGCGACCCTATGTACAACAGCCCTAAACTCTGCTTTGTCCTGTGCCAATCACACTGTCTCTGACACTCCCATCCCAACTATCCCAGTCACTCAATCAATCCACCTCA
>NW_006399849.1:8191658-8201980 GCF_000299155.1 Elephantulus edwardii | reverse complement strand
TTTAACATTCTGCCGAAAGCATCCTTGATTATGGCAACTCGAGGTTTGAATTTGTTCTTCAGTTCCTTGAGCTTAAGATATGCTGAGCGAGTTTGGTCCTTTTGATTTTCTGACTCCAGCTCCTTGCACATTTCATTGTAATATTTTGCTTTGTCATCCCGTGCTGCCTTTTGAAATCTTCTATTCAACTCTTTAGTTGATTAATGTATTATAATTTCATTATTTTGGAGCAGAAGTAAGACAAAATTATGAATAGTCAATTCAGGTATTCAATCCAAAGTAGTGGTTGTTTAAATATATGCTTACTAAAAACTGAGAAAGTAAGTCACCTGAATTGTCTTACACAGATAAGTCATATCTTCATTACTTAGTAATGGGGTTGTAGTGGAACCATTTCTGTTTTGAGCTTTTCATTCTTTATCTGAGAACTAAGAAAGGAAAATAAAATTATGTTCCTTTGATAGTCTCTGTCATGGCTTGAACTGCACTCCCTCAAAATATCTGTCAACTTAGGTAGGCAATGATTTCTTGTTTTATGGGATTCTTCCGTGTTTCTGTCTGTAAATCCTTATCTCTGCTCTGGTGGCATAATGTGTAACGTGTCACGTTGTTGAGCACAAGGTCAGTGGTAAACCATTCGGCAGGAGAAAGAATCACAGTCCCCTCCCATAAAGATTTAGAACCTCACAAACCCAGTAGAGGGTCACTGTGGGTTAGATGTGATTCCATGACAATATATAATTTTTGATCATTAATAGAATAGGAATAAAGGATAAAACAACAAAACTACTGCTACCAAGTCAATGCTAACTCATAGCAAACCTATAGGAAAAAGTAGAACTGTAGAACTTCCTTACAGAATTTCCCAAATTATAAATCAGCGTGCCTTATCTTTCTTCCTCTAAATGAGACTAGTAGGTTCAAACTGTCAACTGTTTGGTCAGTACCTGAATGCTTCAACTGCAGCTCCACCACACTGAGGCAGAATTAAGTCGTATTATGTAGAATCAGGGCAACATTGCATTGTTTAAAATTAAGAAGGGAGCACATCAGGGCTGTATTCTCTCTACCAATTCAGTCTGTATGCTGAGCAAATTATTCATGAAGTTTCATTCTATGAAGAATCATTTAGCATCAGGATCAGAGGAAGACTCATTAATAACCTGTGTTCTGCAGATGGCACAACCTTGTTTGCTGAAAGTGAGAAGGACATGAAGCACTTGTTGTGAAAGATCAAACAATGAAGCCTTGAATGTGAATTACATCTCAATGTCAAGAAAACAGAGATTCTTACCACTGGGCCGATAGGCAACATCATGATGGATGCAGAAGAGATTGATACTATCAATAACTTCATCTTACTTGGATCTACAATTAACACCCTTGGAACCAGCAGCCAGGAAATCAGGAAACATATTGTACTAGGAAGACCTGCAGTATGGGACCTCTCCAAATTATTGAGAAATAATGATGTCCACTTGAGAACTAAGGTACATCGGATTCAAGCCATATTTCTTCTGATCACTTGCTATGCATCTGAGAGCTAGACAATTAATAGAGATGACAGAAGAAGAATTGATGCTTTTGAATTGTGGAGTTGGAGAAGAGCACTGAATATCCCATAGACTGCCAAAAGAACACAAAAATAAGTCTTGGAGAAGGTGCAGCTGGAGTGCTCTTTGGAGTCAAGGATGATGAGGCTTTGCCTCATATACATCAGGAATGTTGCTAGGAAGGGCTATTCCATGGAAAGGGACATGATGCTTGGAAGGGTGGAGAATTAGCAAAGGAGAGAAAGACCTTCAACCAGGTAGATTAACACAGTGACTGCAGCAATGAGCTCTAGTGTGTACAGAAATGTGAAGCTGGCACAAGATAGTATGGGATTCAGATCTGTTGATCATAGGGCTGCTATGAGTCAGACTCGACTCTACAGCACCTAACAATGACAATATGGTGTAGAATTAGGATACTTTTAATATGTCAGTGAGGCAGAATTAGATTATGAAGCTACACCTTTACTCAGGTCACAGCTCTGATTCAGTGAAAGGAGGAAGTTTCCCAGGACTGTGATCTACTGCATCTTTATCTTCTTGTTTTTCTTGTTGTTATGTGCTGTCAAGTTGTCTGTGACTCACAGTAACCGTATGTACAACAGCTCTAAACCCTGCTTTATTCTCAGCCAACCTTACTGTCTCCAACACACCCACCCCCATTATTCCAGTCAGAGTCAATTTATCTCATCGAGGGTCTTTTTCTCCTGCACTATCTCTTGGCGCTCCCAAGCTTAATGTCCCTTTGTGAGGTCTGGTGCCTCCTTTTCAGAAGGCCTGGTGCCTCCTTTCAACGTGCCCAAAGTATGTCAGATGGAGTTTCAAAATCCTTGCCTTCAAGAAGCAGCCTGGTTTTACCTTATGTGATGAACCTGCTGGTATATTTAATACTCTTCTACAACACCAAAGCTCAAAGGCAACAATTCTCCTTCTGTCATCCCTAGCCATTGTCCAGCTTTCTGATGCATAATACCATAGTGATTGCGAAGAACGTGTTCTGGGTCAGAGACACTTTAGTCTCCAGACTGACATCATTGCTCTTCAGCTCTCTGGAGAGGTCTCTGACAGGCGACTTTCCCAATACAATTAATCTATTTCTTGGCTGCTAGTACCAAGAGTACTGATTGTGGAGCCAAGCAAACGAAAGACGTCAACAACTTCAATCTCTTCACCATCTATCATGTGCCAATGAGCACAATGGTGAGAATCTGTTTTCTTGATGGTTAGCTTCTATCCATACTGAAGGCTGCAATCCTTGACCTTCTGCAGCAAGTACTTCAGGTCCTCCTCAATTTCAGCAAGCAAGGTTATGTTATTTGAATAATGTAGGCTGTTGATGAGTCTTCCTCCAAGAGAAAAGAAGGAAAAAGAAGTCATTAGAGAAAAATGGACTCAGTACCACCAAGAGAGAAGCCAAACTCATAGCATATCCTTTGGATTCTTTGACAGATCCTTGCTCTGAGAACTTCCTAGATAAATGCTGATGCAAAGATATATCTGGAAAAACCAGGTCTATGTTGTTGTTGTTAGGTCCTATCAAGTTGAGTATGATTGATAATGACCCTCTGAACAACAAACCTGAATTCTGCCCTATCCTGTGCCATCCTAGCCATTTCTGATCCACCTGAGTCCTTTGCTGTAGCCACTGAGTCAGTTCATCTTATTGTAGGGGAGAGGTCTTCCTCTCTTTCACCCACTCTCTACCTTTCTAAGCATGATGTCCCTTTCTAAGGAACAGCCTCTCTTAGCAACTAGCCCAAAGTATGAAGGACAAAGCTTCATCACTTTTGCCTCCAAGAAATATTCTGGCTGCACTTTCCCCAAAACATATTTATTTGTTCTTTTAGCAGTCTATGAGATACTTAGTACTTTCCTCCAATATCACAACTCAAAGCCATCAGTTATTCTCTGTTATCCTTATTCATTTTCTTTTTTTTTTTGTTTTTTTCACTTATTTATTTTTTATGTCTCAGATGCAAAGTAAGTGGCTGAAAAGACCATGACCTAAATCATGGCCCATATATGTTGAAAAGAAACAGGGACCTTCCTCTAGAATTGGTAGAGAGAAAAAGCCTTTTCCCCAGAGTTAGTGCCCTGAATTTAGACTTATAGCCTTCTAAATCATGAGAGAATAAATGTCTGTTGTTAAAGCCATTCACTAATGATATTTATGTTATGACAGTAGTGGATAACTAAAACAGTTTCATAGTCTATCTCCTCATTTTTCATTTACGATTAGATGACCTTCTTAAACATACACAGGGGCATAATTTACTTCTCCATTGACTATCCTTTTCCTGATAACTCTCGTCTATAAATCCTTACAGCAGCTACTGATATGCCCACACAGACAGCTACTCAGGCATTGCTTTATATTATTTCAGTCACTGATGTCTTGTGTTACTTACCTATTACCTATTTCTATAAGGAGTTCTGGTGTTACATCAATTAACTACTTGAACCTAAAGATTGGCAGTTCTAATGCTCCATGAGAGAAAGATCTCTCATGATCTTTCTCTTATGATCTGATCTCTTAAAATTACAGCCTAGAAAATCCTATTGGGCAGTTCTACTCTTTTACAGGGGCTCCATTTTCAGTAGAAATTGATTACATAGCGCCCTACAACAAAATAACCTGTTCATATTTTTGCTTTCCTGAAGTGGTTTGGACTTGTCCTTTAGGAAGAGGACATTATCTTAACACCTTTTATTGCTTCATTTTAAATCATATTAGATAGGTCAAAACAAGCAATCCTGGTTCGGGCACTTTGAGCATCAATCTTAACTATTGCAGACAACTCAACTCTTTCATAGAGATACTCAGTTGAAATCCACTGGATGACACTTAACAATAACAACACCAATTTCTTACCCTCTGGCCACACTCTGCACTTTCAGTCAGTGTTTTCTAATCTCTTTCCACAGATCAGAAGGCACTAAACAGAATGCTTCACATCTAAACAGCACATGGATAAAGCTGGTCTCAATCATAACATTGTTATAAAAATTTGCAAAAGTTTGACAACAACAATCTTTTTCTTTTTTTTTCTTTTTAAATAAAGGATAACCATAGCTCTGTCTTTGGAAGTATGCCAAGGTTTAAAAAAGGATGTGAGTTATAGAACTTAGGATAATAATCTGAAAGCTTGCCACTGAAGAAGTACTTTATAAGCAATGCAGAGTATATTGCTTATCAAGCCTCTGTTTTTGCACATTATGTAAATGATTATTACCTGTTTATTCTAAAATTATCTCCAGTAAGCTTCATCAAAAGGACTGTATTTAGTAAAAATAAAATTCTTAATAACAATGTATCTTTTGATTTAAATGCATTCATACTGATCTGATAATGTTGACAATTTTCAAATTATGAAGTAGTGTGTGAAAAAACATATGGAACACAGTCATTCTATAAGAAGAGTATTACTATAAAAGATTGACATTCTCAAGAAAAAAATAAAGGACAGTAAAACTTCTTGAAATGGCATTATAAAACATATTACTTTGAAATGACATTATCCTATTTGAGCTAAACTCATTAGGAAACTGGACTTTGAAATCAGATAGCTTAAATCCTGTCCTGCGTCTAACTAGCTAGGTTTCCATAAGCCAAATATTTACCTTCTCTATTCATTTCCTTCTTTGCAAAATAAGGTTAATGACTTTTGTGTTATCACTTATTATTAAACAGAAGAGTATAAGCAGAGTGTCCACCACAGGGCAGGTGATAAACCACTACAAGATAGCTCCCACCAGTAGTACAATGTTCATGTCACAGAAGGAAAATAGAATTTTTCCCCATTCTGTTGAAATGCATTTGTCTTTTATAATGAGATTTATTTATATTGATTATTTTTGAGGTTAGAAACATCATGAGCAGGAATGAGTTAAAATGATTTTTTTCCTTTTTAATTTAAAAAAAATCAATAATATCATGGGAATGTTTAATTTCTTCCAAAGAGAACACGATACAATCAATAGCATTTGTTGGTGTGGACGCTGCATAAAATTGAGAACAAAGTCACCCTTAATACAGTCAGTCACACAAAGATAATAAAGTTCAGACTGTAAAATGCTCCCTTTGCATTGGAAATGGTTTTAGAGATAGCCTAGACACATCCTTTTACTGTAAGGCTTAAATAAGAGTAAAAGGGAATTTCCAGAAAACTCCCTACCTCTTCTATCTGCTCTCAGTTGTTTTCTTTTTCAGTGTGCATTCTGGCAGAGAAATAATGGCAGTGGAGGAACAAAATTTATATTGCTATTATTTTATTATTACACTAAAATAATAATTATTAATGCATAGTTAATTATCTTTTTTCTTAGTTTTGTTTTAGCCAAAAATGTTATTCCTCCTTGATTCTATTTAAAATCATTATGCTGTTTAATAGAGCTAGCAAAAGTACGGACTGACAGGAACAAAGTGAATAATGGAAAAAATAAGATTGATATCTAAAAAGTGAATTTAAAAAACACAAGACTAAAAAAAAAGACCAAAAAAAAAACCCACCCCAAAACCACAAGACTGCAAAAAAGCAAATGAAAAATGAAAAGTCATATGGAATAGTGAAAAGAAAAACTAAACCAGAAAAAGAAAAGCTTTAAAAGTTATAATTCAAGGTGGAAAAGGGTATGACTTCAAGACTGAAGGAAAAACAAATTGCAATGTGCAGAACATAAAATTTTGCTGACAGAAAACGAAGCAAACTTGAAACACTTACTGAAGAAGATCAGAGACTTTATACCTCAGTGTATAGTATAACTCAGCAAAAACAAAAATCTTCACCATTGGATCTATAAGAAACATCATGACAAATGCAGGAAAGATTAGTTGCCACTGATTTCCTTTTACTTGGATTCACAATCAACATCCATGAAAACAGCCAAGCAGCAGTTAAGAAATCAAAACACTTACTGCATTGAACAAATCTGCTGTCAATGACACCTTGAAAAGGCTAAAGAGCAAGACTGTAAATTTAAAGACTAAGGTGTGCCTGACTTAAGCCACAGTATTTTCAATTGTTTCTTAGACATAGAAAACTTGGACAATGAATAAGGAGAACTTAAGAAGATTTGGTGAATTTGAATTATAACAACATTAACAGTTGTGTCTTGTTTCTATTGTCTCTATTTTAAATTGTATTGAGGAAGAAAATGGAATTAACTAAGAACGTAGAAACGAACTTAAACTGATTAATCTCTTTAAAGTAAGATCAGGAGTACCGAACTTTGTTCACAATCAAGTCACCAACTGAATTCCATACCAAAAGCCAGTGATGGTTGCTGGAGCTGAAGCTTTTTCACTACATTCCAGCTTACAAGGAGGAAGAAAGGATAAAGAAGAGCAATCTTCCATATCTTAAAATACATCACTTCTTTTATATTCCAGTGCTTCAAATCCAATCATGTTTCCAGATACAGTTCCAGGGAGATTGAGAATTATAGTTTTTATTTCAGAAATACAGAAAGATAAGAAACAAGAAAAGAAAAATAAGTAAAAGACAGCTGTCAATCAATGCTCCAGGGAATAAGACAACAGTAAAGTTTGCAGCTTGTTCTTCCCTTGAAAATTATATTAAAGTGTGGATGTCTACCTGAAAATGAACTCACTTCTAGGACTCTCTATACTTTAGTAGTAACCAAACCCTTAATATAAAGTGAGACTCAAAGGTTAAGATGTTTTGATTTGTAGTAAAGAAGAAAATATCTTTTTATATGAGTCTAGAGTTGTTAGCTGCCTTCAAGTCAGTCCTTGACTCAGGGAGACTATGTGACAAAGTAGATCTACTCCATATGACAAAGCAGGTCTCCTCCAAAAAAGGTTTTTGCTTGTTTTTTTTAGTGTTTACAGTGTCTTTCCATACCTATTCAATCTGTGTTGCTGCTGTTATTGATTGCATTCAAGTTGAGCATGACTCATAGTGAACCTATGAATAAAAGGCCTGAAGCCCCTCTACAATTATCAGAGTTTATAGAGTTTCCGGGGGGATGTTATTTCGGAAGCAGTTGCCACTCCTGCTTCCAAATATGTCATAGTATGTTGTTTTTGTTATGTGCCACTCAGTCACCCGTGATGCATAGTAACCTATGTACAGGCAGCTCTGAACCCTTCTCCGTCCTGAGCCAATCTCACTAATTCTGACACACAAACCTTCATTGCCCAAGTTTCTGTATATATTCATCTTATCCAAGGTCACCCTTCTGAGCGTGATATCCTTCTCCAAGGACTTATCTCTCCTGGCCATGTGCCCAAAGTGAGATGGAGCTTCAAAATCCTAGCCTCCAAGGAGAGATTTAATTTCACCCTCTCCAAGACAGACTTATTTCTTTTCTTGGCAGTCTATGGTATTCTCAAGACTGTTCTCCAGCACAACAACTCAAGGGCATCTATTATATTCAATCTGTATCTTAATACATGATTAATCTCAAATCACTTAAGAAGCTGAACTTTTGAAGAAGAATGTGGCATCAGTATCAGAAGATGATTCCTCAATAACCTGCACTATGTAAATGACACAACCTTGTTTTTGCTGAATGCAAGGAGGACTTAAAATGCTTGCTGCAGAAGATCAAGGACTATAACCTTCAATATAGATTCTATCTCAACATTAAAAAGCCCCAAATCAGGGGAGCTCTGGTGGCCTAGTGGCAAGAAGCTGCACTGAAATACCAGAGGAGCACAGTTCGAATCCACCAGATGCTCTGCCGGGAAAGGAGGGACAATCTCCTGTACCAGTCAGATCTGGTTTGACGGTACACGCCCACACACAAATAATAACTTTTTTAAAAAGCCCCAAATCCTTACTACTGGGCCAGATGGCAACATCATGATAGATGGAGAAAAGATTGGCATTGTCAACAATTTCTTCCAACTTGGACCCACAGCACCCTTGGCATCAGCAATCAGGAGAAAATGAGATAATACTGTATTGAGAAAGCGTAATATCAGTGAGATCTCCAAAGTACTGAGGAACAACGATGTCTATTTAAAGATGAAGCTGTCCTGTTTCAGGTCATGGTCTTTTCAATTACTTGCTACACATCAGAGAACTGAACAATGAATAAGGATGACAGAAGAGGAACCGATGCCTTTGAGTAATGATGGTAGAGAAGCGTACTAAATATCATATATTTTGCTAAAAGAACAAATAGCAATGTCCTGGAGAAAGTACAGCCAGAGTGCTCCTTAGAGGCAAGATGCCAGAGCTTCACCTCACATAATTTGGGCATGTTTTTAGGACACCCATCAAGACGGATTGACATGGTGACTGCAGCAATGAGGTCAACTGTATCAGAATTGCTGAGGATGGCACAGGATAGGATGCGATTCAGATCTGTTGTTCATAGCATCATTGAGTTGTACTCAACTCGATATCAACTAACAACAAAAACCCCCAACATTCTTTAGAAAACAACGCCATGCTTGGAAAAGTGGATGAACAGTGAGCGTAAAGGAAGACCCTCAACAAGATGGAATTGCATGGTGACTGTAGAGAAGCATGCATGGTGTCAGAAATGGTGAGGACAGCCCACCATAGGACAAGGTTCAGATCTGTAGTTTCTAGGGTCACTCTGAGTCTTAATCCATTTGAAAGCACCTAACACCAATAGCTACAAGTTTTTACAGAAGGAGATTCCCAGGCCCTTTCCCTACAGATCATCCACAGAAGAGAATTTGTACCACAAACCTTTTATTTAATCACAAACTGCTTATACCCCCCAGACTCTTGAATTAGGAATTTATATTAAAATGCACAAGAAGGCAGAATTCAATAAAAATAATAAGAAAGGCCACAAATTAAAGCCACAAAAATGGCATCAGCACATGAATTATTTTATAATATAGAACTGAATCAAAAGTCCCAGAAGCCCAAGAAATTAAGCAATACACACCAGGCTATAGCAATCACTAGAGAGTTAGCTATGTGGTTAGCTAGAACTCATAGTGACCTTCTGTATAATAGAGACTCTACATACATGCCAGAAATAGTCTGATTCTGTGCTACTCTCACAATCTCTGTTATGCCTAGCCCATTATTGAGGCCACTACGCCATTCCATCTAGTTGAGTCTTCCCCTTTATTGCTGAAACTCTGTTTTAGCAGACATCACTTCTAGGGACTGGCTTCTTCTGACAAAATGGCAAAATGTGTGCGACAAAGCCTCACTCTTCTTGTATTTAAGGGACATTATGGCTGTACTTCCTCCAGAAGAGATTTGTTTGTTGTTGTTTTCAATTCTTGGTATGTCCATCAATATTTTTCACCAACACCACAATTTAAAGATGTCATTTATTCTTTAGTCTTCCTTGTTAATTGTCCAACCTTCATATATATTAGAAACAATTGAAGGAAGATACTATGGTTTAAGTAAAGATACCTTTGTCTTTACTCTAACATTCTTGCTCTGAGCCCTTTCAAGAGGTCCTTGGTAGTAGATTTATCCATTGCAATAGGTCTTTTGATTTCTTGATGGCTGCCTCTATGAATGTGATTGTAGATCCAAGTCAAATTAAATCATTGACAATTTCAATTTTTCCTCCATTTATTATGATATTGCTTTTTAATCTGGTTGTGAAGATTTTTTTTTATTGCTTTAAACTTTTATTTTTTTTTAATTTTATTAGTATTAATGAACATTTACAGGGATTTGGGGTTTTCATTCCTTCATTGCTGTACCATTCTCTCTACCCTCTTCCCCAGTTTGTTCTTCTTCCCCCGCCCTCCGAATGTCTGTTTTAATTGTCCAATTGCCACAGTGCTTGTCAAAG
>NW_006399849.1:8179197-8190271 GCF_000299155.1 Elephantulus edwardii | reverse complement strand
AAGAATTACTAGAGGAAAACTTCCCAGACATAATGAAGAATGAGAGAATACATATTCTGGTTGTGAAGATTTTTATTTTCTGTTGAGCTGCACTCCATATGGAAATCTATAGTGTTTTATCTTCCTTAGTATTTGCTTCAAATTGGTTTTTTTCTGCATGTATGGTTGCATGATCTACATATTGTGAGTTATCGATGAAATTTTCGATAAACCCTAATGTCATGTTCCTTATCTTTTAATGCAACATTTCAGAATATTTGCTCAGCATATAGATTGACTATGTATGGTGAAAGAACCCAATTCTGACACACACCTTTCTTGATTTTTTAATCATGCCGTATCCTCTTGTTCAGTTGTTCAAAACTTTTTTTCAACTCTTGTTTTCAAACTCAACTTCCATGTATTTACAGAAGACATACTAGAAAAAAAATGTAAAGAGGTATATAAACTTAATAAATGTTAAGAAGGGATGAACTTTTCAAAAAGGGGCACTTTAGCAATAATTAATTTGTAATATTTAAAGGTATTTTATAAATCCAGACTTGTTGAATTCTTAGAATTTCATAAAGTGAGGATGTTACAAAATGATAAGGAATTGTTCTTAAGAAAAACAAGGATTAATGCAGCTGTACAAATATTTTAGTAGTAAATGACAAACTACTCTGTATATCCAAGTGGAAATATTTTTAGCAATTTTTATTTTTATTTTTGCTGTGGGTGAGAATATGTTCAGCAAAACACACCAATAAACCTGAAAGCATAATTCAGTGATATTGATTACATTCTCTGAATTGTGCAACCATTCTCTCCATTTTCTTCTGAGTTGTTCCTCCCCCATTAACATAAAATCACTGACCACTAAGGTTTCTGATATTTGATCATTTTGATTTTGTATAGATAAGTCATCAAAGGGCACAATGCTCAAGGCAGACATTGTTTATTAAATAAGGTAAACAGGTGTTTTTGTTGAAAATCTGCTGTCAGGGACCTCTGCTGAGAACTGAAGAGCAATAATGTCAATCTGGAGACTAAGATACACATGATATAGGCCATGGTTTTCTCAATTACTTGCTGTGCATGACTAAGGATGACAGAAGTATCTTTGAGTTGTGGTACCAGAGTATAGTGTTGAAAATACCAAGGACTGCCAGGAGAACAAACAGGTATATCCTAGAGAGGGTGAGACCAAGTTGCTACCCAGAGGAAAGGATTTTGAAGCTCCATCTCACATATTTGGGCACATGGCCAGGAGAGACCAGTTCATGCTTGGAAATGTGGAAGAACAGTGCAGGAGATAAAACCCAGGATGAGATGGATAGACTGAGTGGCTGGAGAAATAGGATTAGGTCTGTCAGAGATGATGGGAGTAGCTAAGGATAAGGCAGGGTTCAGAGCTATTTGTACATAGGGTCACTATGAGCTAGCTGTAGGCGACTTGAATACACATAATAACAACAACAATGCTCTGTTTTAAGAAGTTTTTAGAACCAGTTCCTCCAAGGGAAAAGTATGGGTAATCTCCTTTCATGTGATTGCCTCTGAAAACACACTGATGTCTCAGCTATGAAGTTATGAAGAGTCAGCTATGTTCTGACTTCTGGGCACACAATAGCAACAACTACTTTGTTTAAGAAGTTTGTTGGAGATATATTTAATTTAAATTTTAAATATTATCTATCTAAATATCATCTAGGGATAATAATTTCAAGGGTTCATCCATCCTTTATGGCCTCGGAAAGTCTAGAGCCTATGAATATTTTAAAACTGATGTGCAGGCTGGGTTTAGAAGAGGTCATGGTACTAGGGATATTATAGCTAATGTTAGATGGATCTTGGCAGAAAGCAAAGAGTACCAGAGGAATGTCTGTTTGTGCTTCATTGACTGTGCAAAGGCTGTGTGGATCACAACGAGCTATGGCTGACTCTGAGAAGAATGGGAATCCCAGAACATGTGAAACTTATACTTGGACCAAGAGGCAATCTTCAGAACAGAGGAAGGAAACACTGGATGGATCAAAATTGGGAAGGGATGTATCCTATCTATATACCTTTTCAATCTGTATGCAGAACAGATCATCTGGGATGCTGGCTGTACGAGGAGGAATGTGGCATCAGGATTAGTGGAAGAGTCATCAACAAACTGAATTATGCAGATGACACAAACCTGCTTGCTCAAACTGAGGAGGACCTGAAGCGCTTGCTGCAGAAGGTCAAGAACTGCAGCCTTCAGTATGAAATGAAGTTCAACATCAAGAAAACAAAGATTCTCACCACTGGGTCAATTGGCAGCATCAGTATGGGTGGTGAAGAGATTGAGATATCTAACAGTTCTAGTTTGCTTGGCTCCACAGTCAACATTCTTGGTAACATCAGCCAGGAAATCAAGAGACAAATTGCATTGGGCTGTCAGAGACCTCTCCAGAGTACTGAAGAGCAACGGCGTCAGGCTGGAGACTAAGGTGCACCTGATCCGGGCTATAGTCTTTGCAATTGTGTGCTATGCATCAGAGAGTTGGACAGTGAATAGGGATGATAGAAAGAGAGTTGATGCCTTTGAGCTGTGGTGCTGGAGAAGAGTGTTGAATATACTATGGACTGCTAGGAGAACAGTTTTGTCCTGGAGACGGTGAAATTGGGCTGCTCCTTGGAGTCAAGGATCCTGAAGCTTCTTCTGACATACTTTGGGCACATCGCAAGGAGGGACTGGTCTTTGGAGAGGGACATCATGTTTTGGAGAGTGGAGGGATGGCACAGGAGAAGACCCTTGATGATATGAATCAATTCAGTGATTGGGGTAGTGGGAGTAGGTGTGTTGGAGACAATGAGGTTGACAAAGGATAGAACAGGGTTTAGGGCTCTTGTACATAGGGTCGCTATGTCACAAGTGACTCAATGGCACATAACAGTAACAACAACAACTATCTATATTTATTCTCTTTTGATTACGATTATTCTATGGAATCATCTATAGTTGAGCATCATTCATTTCATCTTATGGCAGGGCAGAAGTTGTTCATAGATATAATAATGTTTGCATACCCCTCTGATAATCCTAACTTTTCTTATGGGTTACTCCAGGTGAACAGGGACCAGTTATGTGACTTTAATGTCTGCTTGCAAGTTTTAAGACTCCTTATTTTTGTTGTTGTTGAGTATTACTCTCTAGCACAAGGGGAGGGGGAATTGGCCATCTGTCTCCAGCAAGAGCCTTCTTCTGAGATTACAGTACAGCTTTTAACTACTAGGCCCCCGGTGAACAATGTTAGCAGTAAAAATATCCTGTGGTGAACACGATAATCTTTTACACACTACCTGCATGGGATCAATTTGACAATAGAAACTAGAAACATTTTACAGGAATTTTAAGAACAGTGAGAAGGAGAGTCAGTGTTTGCCCCTATAAACAAACACCTCCTTTACTGTGAGACCAGAAAAATTGGATGGTTCCTACCTGCAATTATTTCACATTAAGATCAAGGAAACTACAGACTAATCTAGATCAAAAGGAAAAGCTATGGGGAACAAGAATTTCAAATACTCAATGGAAACCAGACATTTTGGATCCATGGGGAAACATGAGACTCTGAAATTACTACCCTGAAGTTTCCAGTAAACTTTACACTTTAAATCAAAACTGCACTTTTAAGTCTTCTTTGAACCAGAAAGATATCACCTTGATTAGTCAAATAATTGTTTTGAGGTCTCTTTTGACCACTGTGCTCTATATCCATGTTATGTTGTTGTGTACCATGGGGTCAGAACCAACCCATAGCTGACCCTCTGGCAGGTTTTCAGAGACAATTAATTGCATGGGAAGAGATTGCCCATCCTTCTGCCATGGAGCACTTACCTTCAGGATTGCAGTGCAGCTTTTTACCTCTAGGCCACCAGAACTCCCACATCTGTATTACAAAAGTAGAAAATGAATTGCAAAGTTATTTATAAAATTACAAAATTACCTATGAGATCAAATTGTTAGCAGCACCTCAAAAGACTAAATGGGATGCTTAGAAGACAATGAATATAAGATAATTTTGGTGAAATAAGTAGGAAATGAATAATATTGGCAATACAGTTTTAATGAATTAGAACAGCTGCACAAGCACATTGGACAAATTGCCTGGAATGTACCATGAAAACATGACCCTAAGTCTTCAAACCAAGGAAAGGAATCAAAGCCTAAGAGGTATTTGGGAGGAAAAAGCAGCCTCAGCAACTACCCCTTTTTTGGAGGCTGACATGTATATTATGTACAATACAAATATTGGGAATTCACTTTTTTGTAACTATACAATTTTCTGACAGCAATTTTTACTTTTATTGAAAGATAAAATTTTTCATCATTCATCATCATATATGTCTCTAGTTTAAAATTGCATAAGTCTTATTTCTTCTAAGCAACCTCCATTGAAGTATATTGTCATTGGACTATCTTACTCTCATTTATTATTGTATATTTATTATTGTATAATTGAAATGTATTACATTAGCCTCAGTCCTCAAATCTGAGGTGATTGTTTTAAATAGTATTTTTTGAACAGTTACAGAAATTGTACTCAAGTGATAGTTCATTATATTTCCACAGATTGTTGTTAATTGTTTCTATTTGCCATTGAGTCATCTGTGACTCATACCGACCCTATGCACATTAGTTCTAAAACCTGCCCTATGCTGAGCCAATCTCATCATCTCCAATAAACCCAAGCCCATTTCTGCAGTTACTAAGTCAATCCATCTCATCCTGGGTCTTCCTCTTCTGGACTATCCCTCCACCCTTCCAAGCATGATGTCCCTCTGCAAGGACTGGTCCCTCTTGACCACATGCCCAAAGTATGTGAGATGGAGCCTCAAAAAATCTTTGCCTCCAGGGAGCTGCCTAATCCTTCCCAGGACAGACTCTTCTCCAGCACCATAACTCAAAGGACAGATCCTTCTTCTGTCTTCCTTACTTATTCTCTAGCTCTCAGATGCATAACAAGTAATTGTGAAGATCATGGACTGTATCATGTACACCTTAATCTCTAGACTGACATCATTGCTCGTCAGTACTTGAGAGAGATACCTGACAGCAGACTTTTCCTGTGCAATTCATCTTTTGATTTTCTGACTGCTGGTGCCAAAAATGTTCATTGTGGAATCAATCAAGATGAAGTTATCAACAACCTCAATTTCTTCTATGCCTATCATGAAGCTGGTGATAAGCCCAGTGGTGAGAATCTTTGTTTTCTTGATGTTGAGCTTCAATCCATGTTGCAGACTATAGTCCTACCGTTTGCAGCAAACGTCTCATGTCCTCTTCAGTTTCAGCAAGCAAGGTTGATCATCTGCATAATGCAGGTTGTTGATTAGTCTTCTTCCAATCCTGAAATTAAAATATTTATCCAAATGTCTTAAATAACCTAAAATTAACAGGACTTTTTGAATATGGCAATGTCTCAATACATGACTGTTGCTCTATTGAATTCATGCTCTGAAATATTGAATATTGAAATATATTTGGAAAAATATTAATTTAGAAATTCTTTTAAGGTCGTATCTGTCAAACTTTTTAAAAAGAAAGCACTTTTGTTTGCTTAAAATGCTAATTTTTGGGCCCCTCAACTAGACTTACTTAGTTGTAATCTTTATATATGGATTGATAATTTATCTTTAAAAACCCCACAACACTCCATCTCAGAGATGTTCAGCTTTGTCCCATTTCACGAAGTTTCCAACTGATTCAAATTAATTTTTCATGTCCCTGTGCCCAAATAATTTCTTTGCCACTGAAACGCCAATGCTTTTTTTTTTCTCACTTCAAACACAGGAAGCGATCACTGTTGGACTGATTAATGTTTACTCATGAGGCAAGCAGGATATTTCTAGGTATGTGAAGAGGACGCGGGTGGTTCTACGCTAAATTTCGTCAACTGAGGGGAATTGGGAGGGATAGTGTAGCAGAAGTTTAGTTCTAAAATATCAAAAGCATGTTTGCATCAGGCTAGGAGTAGGATTGTAATATAAGCAATAACTGAAAGGACAGCCTAACTTAATAGAGGTCTCCCATCTAATTTTGTGACCGTGCTTCTGGGCTCTAGTGATGAATGTGCTCATTTCATATGAGTTGCTTTGGGTAAATAAATAAGCCTGCTCTCTCTCAGCTCTGCAGCCCCAGGCCAGTGGCTGCTGTGTGTGCGCCGCTAATGACGGTGGAAGGTGCCTGGGGGAGGGCCTGGGAGGGGCTGCCCGGCGCGATCGCGCCTCTGGCACTTCCTAGGAGACTCTCAGCCCTTTCTCTGCAGCTGCCACTTGAAGACTCTACGCTTCCCCTCCAGTGGGAAGAAGCCGTCCATTTGAATCAGCTGTGTTCTCCACGTCCCTCGCTTTCCCCTCAGCAGCAGCTTACTTTCCTTTGTGTTGTGCCTTTCCAGTTCAGCCCCGCTTCCAGCGAACTACTCCAGCTTCGTGTGCACTGGTGTGAACGAACCTCCGATTGCAATGGAACTGTATGGAAAGGTAAGCAGTTCAGTCTTCTCAGAAAAAATATCACTTGGACTTTGGGGCTTGTGTGAGTGTATCCATGCTTGCATCTTTCAGTGCAATTGTGCAGACAAACCACTTCGTGCGAGCGTGTGTGAGAGAGCGAGAGAGAGAATGAGATATTTTGATTCAGTGTTTGATGAATGAGATTGTAAAACCACCCTACTGTACCTATGGTAATGTATAAACTTTCCTGAATCGAGATGGGGAGGGCGAAGGAGAGTTCCACAACACAGCGCAGGCTTCCTTTGAATTGAGAATTAGCTCAGGATAGCGCGTTTCCTCCGCTGGAAATTATAACGTGCCTTCTGAAGGCACTTATTAGCAAAGAAAAAGCTCCAGCTGAGGTGAGCTGGGTCACTTTTTTGCTTGCGCTGGGCTAGGGGAACGGCTGGGGAGGTGAAGAGCCATAAGGAGCAAACCGGCTGGAGCAGAAGGGAGGTTTTGATACCCGCACTGACTGGGGAGCTAAACTGTTATAGTCTTGTTTGCCGGGAAGTGTAGTTCCCTGCTCAAGGTTTGCCAGGAAACCCCGCAGGCTTAGACTACAACTCCCAGGAGCGCGCGGGGCTCCGGGCCAGTACGCGTGTGCGGCTCCTGGAGGGACAGCTCCGGTGCTGATATTGGAACCGGTTAGTGAACCTTAAGAGTGTAGCGTGTAGAGCGCGCGGGCTGTGCACACCTGACCAGTCGCCCGGGCCAGCTGTCTTAGCACGAGATAAAGGACATTTTGCCAACAATGAGACATGAAGCGCCCATCCAGGTGGGTCTGTAAAGAAAGTGTGGCCTCGGGAGGAATAAAGGGAGATGCTTTTCTCCTCTCTCCAGCCTGGCTAAAGGGAAGGTCTAAATGGCCACCCACAGAGACGGGGCTAGGTGTTAGGTCCCCGGGACCAAGTTGGGCTTGTCTGAGCTCTAGGCTATGAACAATGTTGTGTTGGTATAGAGATGTACATTATCTTTGTGGGCGCTCCAAAGAAGGTGAGACTGTCTAAAACGAAAACCCGAGCAAACAAAAGTCAGAGAAACATGCAATCTCCTGTTGGCTTTGATGTGTGTTCCTGGCTTCCTTGGTTTGTATTCAAGGTACAAATGCACTACAGTAGGGAGAAATTGCATACATCCTTGTTAAGAAAGGAACAGCTAATGTTAGTGTTCGCCAAGCCCCCTTTCAATCGGGATCATGGTAGTATCAGCGGGAAAAATGAGAAACACTAATTCAAGCTTGGTTCATCCCCCATCTATACCCGTTGCCTTGGAGTAAATTGCAATCCATTCAACTGGTTTACTCCTGTGTGTCAGAGTAAGCCTCTGAGCTGTTCTGTGGAATGTGCCCGTTTCTTGTGGGTTCTGATTCCCTATTTAATTATACTCTTAGATTTGCCTCCTTGGAGATATGCAAACGATTGTTGTAAAGCTGCTACTGCCTAAGTATCTTGCCTAAGTTTTGTTTATCAGTAAAGATGAATGGTGCTTTCTCGTTTATGAAACTAGTTACCACTAAATATCAGCCCGTGTTTATTAACCAAGCAGAGTGTTATCATTGCATAACAGAAAGCCACTTTATGAATGGGTTTGAGAGAAAAGAACACACCATTTGAAATAGGTTCTTTCTTGAGACCATTCTAGTCTGCACTGTGAATGCAACAATACAGATACTTGACTTCAATTCGGGCTTAAATGTTTCCAACTGGGATCTCCATGAATAATGGGCTTTAAACACATGCGTCAATTTACTTTTAATTTCTTTTATGGATTATGTATATTAAGATATACTGACGGCACAGTTTAATGAAAAAATCTATTGAATGTAATTGTTGAAAGATTATATAATGGGAATTTTCAAATTACCTTATGAGTTATTGAAATTTTGATTTGTTCCAGAGAATAGTGACCCCTTTGTGTGTCTTCTGAAGCCACTGTTTATTACTTTGCTTTTCATTATGGACTTGATGTGAAGAGAATTTAGACAGACAATAAAGGTACAGGCTGTTGCAATCAAGATATATTGGCTTATGATAATTTTCCATTACCAGAGGAGCTGCCAGGAGATAACTGACTAAATTAATCATTCTTGATTAGAAATAACTCCTGACAATAGACTTTAAAAGTAGCTTATTCAATCCTATATATGCATTGAAGTCTTTGTCAAAATAAGGTACTAAAATATTAACTGCACTGCATATTCATATTTATTATAGCAAGTGCTTAAGATGTTAAGGGCAAGTAACATTTTATTTTTTTATATTGTCACTAATTATAATTGGCTCTCTAATACCACATTTTAGTTAAAACTTCAGTAAAGAAACAATATAAAAATCAATCTGTCAGAGAAAGCTATTTTTATATTTTTGTAGATTTTATCATTGAACTAAATTTTTGAAGTTTAAAGATTTATACAACTGAATGATATCACTAATAAAATGTACATGTTAAAAAGTCAAAGACAATTTTCGGTAGTATATTTTGTTAAAGAACACATATTGATTCAATTTAACTAGTAAATAGGCTGTTATCATGGTGACCTCTTCTCCATCACTGTACTAAGATTTTTAAAAACGATATAATAAAGTAAAAACTAGAAATATGCTTTTATTTTTAAATTGCAAATTATGTCATAGTGCCTATATGTCTTAATCATAATTATCATCATATCCTTGATTAGTGTTTATAAAAAAACACAAAGATAGTTGATATCTTTAATTTTCTGCATAAAAACCATACTACATAATTTTAAACACATGCACAAACTACTTTTGTGTTTCTAGACAATAAGTCACAAGCAGAACCTTATTATATAATTTTATTACACTAAGATTATTTTTTCTTCTAAAAATATTCATTATTTGACTTGCAGATATGGAAAATAAGCTTTTTAATTTAATTGTTAATTTCCAAATTTTTTTCTTGTTTTCTAAAATAAGTTTGCCTTTTTAAAAATTACATGCCTTTTAGAAAGTATTTTATGTGACTGTATAACAGTTCAGTGTTCTGTTCAAGATATTTGAGAAATACATATTTTTATGAGGAATATTTTTCTCTGAAGTGAAGGAAGATAAAGGATTGCTCTTTTATAATGGCTATGAAAACAGCATACAATGGTAGTCTATGATGTTTCTATCTCCTTTGCAACTGCATAATCAGGAATTGTATGTGTTAAGTGCTTCAAGTGACAATTGAGAGTTTTGATGCAGAAGATGGTTATTTTGCATCTTCTCATCCAGAGCCTACATAAACCCTGAGGACCAAATAAAAGGGGGAAGGGGGATCATCACTCATATCTTGAGGACAAGGTCCCAATGTAATAAGTGTCATTTGATTCCAGAGCCAGACTGAGCATATTCCAGTGTATCCAGCATCTTTGCTGTTCCAAGCACAGTGTCTTGCATTGCTATTAGATGCTGTCAAGTCAAATATGACTCATGGCGACACTATGAACAGAAGGTCTCAACCTTGCCCTATTCTGCACCATCCTCACAATCTCTATCATGTTCAAGTCTGCGATAGTAGACACCACTTCAGTCTATCTCATTGAGCGTCTTCTTCTCTTCCTCTGACCCTCTAACTTTTCCAGCATGATGTCTCTCTTTAAAGACTATTTCCATCTGATAATATGCCCAATGTGGTAAGTGAGATGAAGTTTCACCATCCTTGCCTCTAAGGAGCACTCTGGTTACCCTTCCTTCAAGGTAGATTGGATTGTTCTTTTAGCAGTCCAAGAGATGTTAGTTTCTCTTCACGAGCACCACAATTCAAAGGCATCAATAATTCTTTGATCTTACTTATTTATCAAGAAAACAAAAATCTTCACCACTGGGCCAATAGGCAGCATCATGATAGAGAAAAGATTGAAGCTGTCAATGATTTTGTTTTACTTGGCTTCACAATGAACATCATTGGTAGTAGCAGTTAAGAAATCAAAAGATGTGTTTTACTGGGGAAATATACTGTCAAGGACATAGCCAAAGTTCTGAAGAGCAAAATGTCAGTTTAGAGACTAAGGTGTGCTGGATCCAAGTTTTAGTATTTTCATTTGCTTCTTATGCATTCACGAAATGGACAACAACTAATGAAAACTTGCCTTTAGATCCCATTTAATTTCATCAACAATCTTAGAGGTAGCCTCGGAAATTATGAAGTTTAAATAACTTCCTAATGTGGTTGAGTTCAAATTCTGCTAGCTACTTAGGGCTATCTAGAAAGTACTTTCTTTTATTATTTTGGGAGTCCACAAAAAGACCCAAAACATCATGTTAAGGATATTGACACAATTGGTATAATTTGGCTGCATTCATTTTATCCAAATGAAAAAAAGAAAAAGACCCTATTTTCTGTTTATGTAATGCACATCTATAAACATTGGTAAGCAATTTATTTGGGTCAATATTTCCTGTCTTCTAGATTCACAGTCACTTTCCAGATCAAAGTAAAACCAGTTGTCAATTGAAAGTGACTTGTATGAGATAAGTTGCTCCTTAGTTTTTAAACTGACATCCTTGCTCTGTAACACTTTAAAGAGATCTTAGACAGTGGCCTTTCCTTTTTTTTTTTTTTT
>NW_006399849.1:8169237-8177609 GCF_000299155.1 Elephantulus edwardii | reverse complement strand
TGAGACAACAAGGTTGGCAAAGGATAGAATGGTGTTAAGGGCTCTTGTTCATAGGGTTTCTATGAGTTGCAAGCGACTCAATGGCACATAACAACAACAACCGTGAGTGTTGATTGTGAACTCAGTAATTAAAATAACTGACAGTTTCAATATTTCCTATTTTGTCTATTGAGCATTTAACTCGATTGAGTTAAATGCTGACTGCTCAATTTTGTTACCCACAAGCTTTCTCCATTGTCTCATGATTACAGAGCCTTCTGACTAGCTATAGTTGTTGTTCTTAGGTTCTGTAGGATCAATTACAACTCATACAACTCTGTGAACAATAAATTGAAACCATATCCTATTCTGACTATCCTCAAAGTCTTTGCCATGCTCAAGCCTATTGTTATATTCACCATGTCAGTCCATGTTGTTGAAGGATTTTCTTTTCTCTGATAATTCAATTTCCCCAGCATAATTTCCTTTTACAAGGACTGGCATCTCTTGAAAACAAGTGGACTATATATAAATATATTTCACCGTTCTTGTCTCTAAGGAGCATTCTCATTGTGCTTCCTTTGACAGACACTTGCTTGTGTTTTTGACTGTCCTTGTGCTATTTAATACTTTTCACCCACACCCTGACTGAAAGACATCAGTTCTTTGATCCTCCTTATTCATTGTCTAGCTTTAACATACATAAGACACATTTGAAAATGGCTTGCATCAGGTACACCTTAGTCTTTAAACTGACATCTTTGCTCTGTAACACTTTAAAGACATCTTTGACAGCAGACTTTTCCTTTATTGATGCTACTGTCAATGTGATGGTGGATCAAAATAAAAGGAAATAGATAAGTGACAACTTCAGTATCTCTTTCTGGACTTGGAGAAATGATGAAAGTTATACAAGTGTTCAGGTCTTTCATTCATAGGGTTGCTATGAGTCGTCTATGACTCCACAGCATTTAATAACAACAACAACAATGAGAGAGCTCACTTGGCCTAGTGGACAGAAAATGATGCTACCAAGCCAAAGGTGGGTGATTTTAGTCTCAGGCTGGTTTTAATTGTTTTTGATCAAACATTCTTCTAATTGGCATAGCACTGGTCTGTCCATTTGCTGTACAGAGGTAACTTGTGATTTCAATGATGCTGAACACTGTGACAATGATGTGTCAAATGTGATAATGGTTTCCTATGGTGGACAGTGTTTGGTGGAGCTCCCCAGTTAAAACAAGCTTGTGAGCAGGAGTGGCATCCACTTCTGAAATAGCTTGCCTCCAGAAACTCTGAACCTGGAGAGAGGATGAAAGTTATATAAGTGTTCAGGTCTTTCGTTCATAGGGTCACTATGAGTCATCTACGACTTGATAACACTTAAAACAACAACAGCAAAAACAACAACATCATCATCATGTTGTTGCCTGTTGTTCCAGTTGTGAGAATTTCATTTTCTTGTTGTTGAGATGTTATTCACATTTGAGATTGTCATCTTTGATCTTCTTTAGTAAGTGCTTCAAGTCTTCCTCACTTTTCTATAATCAAGATTGTGTCATCTTCATAACATAGGTTGTTGATGAATCTCTCTCCACTTGTCATGCCATGTTTTTCTTCATATAGTTCAGCTTTTGGGATGATTTTTTTTTCCATTCAGAAATGAATGGATAGTCTTGCTTTTGGTCTGTCTTGTCTGGAATCTCTACTGAAACCTGTCCATTGGTATTTGAAATACCAGTGGCATAACTTTCAGCATCACCACAACATACAGGCCACCACAGTTTGGCACACTGACAGGTTAGTGGTGGTCTGAAACTTTAGGAACTGCAAAGGAAAATATGTATGTATAAATAAATATTTGGAAAGTGATGAAGAAGAGTAAAAAAGAATGCAAGTATAGGGTAAAGTGAAGATAAGATGAAACCCCCTTAAACATTAAACAGTTGTGTTATATACAAAAACAACTCACAACGAATTAAAATAAAAATATTGTTTCATTGTTATTGTTGCTGCTGCTGTTGATGTTATTTGTGTCGTCGAGTCACCTGGCACGCAGAGTGACCCTATATACAACAACTCTGAACCCCACCTTGTCCTGAGTCAGTGTCACACCAACCCTCGGTTACTGTATCAATCCATCTCATTTGGGGTCTTCCTCTCCTGCACTGTCCCTCCACCTTTCCAAGCATGATGTCCTTCTCCAAGAACAGGTCCCTCTGGCCATGTTCCCAAAGTATGTGAGCTGGAGCTTCAAAGTCCTAGTCTCCAAGGATAAACTTGGTTTCACCCTCTCTAAGATAGACGTATTTGTTTTCTTGTCCATGGTATGTATGTTCAAAACTCTTCTCCAGCATTGCAATTTGAAGGCATCAATTCTTTTTCTGTCATCCTCAGTCATTGTCCAGATCCCTGAAGTGCAACAAGTAATTGCAAAGACTGTGGCTAGTATTAGGTGAACCTTAGTTTCTAGACTGACCTCGTTGCTTTTCAGCATTCTGAAGATGTCCTTGACAGCAGATTTTCCCAATACAATCCATCTTTTGTTTTACTGACTGCTGATGTTATGTGTGTTGATTGTGGAGCTAAGCAAGCTGTAATTGTCAACAACTTAAATCTTTTCTCTGTCTATCATGGTGCTACCAGTTGGCAGAGTGGTGGGAATCTTTGTCTTCTTGATGTTAAGCTTCAATCCATATTGAAGACTACAGTCCTTGACATTCTGCGGCAAGCGCTTCAGGTCTTCTTCAGTTTCAGCAGGCAAGGTTGTGTCATTTACATAACATAGGCTGTTGATGAGTCTTCCTCCAAACCTAATGCCATATTCCCCCTAATAAAGCCTAGCTTCCTTAATAATCTGTTCTGCATATAAATTGAAAAGATATGGAGACAGGATGCCTCCCCGATGCACTCCTTTCCAGATTTTGAACCATACAGTGTTTCCTGCTCCATTCTGAGGACTGCTTCCTGGTCCAAGTACAGGTTTCGCAATAAGTACAATCAAGTGTTCTGGGATTCTCATTTTCCTCAAGCTTAGCCACAATTTGTTGTGTTACACACAGTCAAATACTTTTGCATAGTCAATGAAACACAGATAGACATTCCTCTGATACTCTTTGCTTTCTGCCAAGATCCAGCTGACATTGACGATAATGTCTCTTCTAAATCCAGCTTGTATTTCTGGTAGTTTTCTGTCAATGTATTGTTCTGGTTGTTTCTGGGTAGTTTTTGGAAGGATTTTGCTAGTATGTGATATTAGTGATATTGTTTGATAATTTCCACACTTTTCATGTCTCTTTTTTTTTTTTGAATGGGAATACATATGGATCTTTCCAGTCAGTTGGCCAGGTATTTGTCCTCCAGAGATCTTGGCATAATTTGGCGAACATATCCAGGGCAGCATCTGTTTGTTGAAATATGTCACTTGGTATCCCATCAATCATAGGGCTTTCTTTTTTGCCAAGTCCTTCAGAGCAGCCTGCACTTCCTCCTTCATCACCATTGCTTCTTAATCATATATTGTTTCATGAAATTCTTCTGTGTCAATTACTTCTTTTTGGTACAATGACTCTGTAAACTCCTTCCATCTTCTTTTAATGCTTCCTGAATCATTCAATATTCTGCCCATAGTATCCTTAAGCATTGCATCTCACAGCTTGAATTTATTCTTTAGTTCTTTCAGCTTTAGAAATGCTGAGTGAGCTAGTGGAGTGTATGGGTGAGAAGGGAGGAGGATGTGCCTGGCAAAGCACTGCAGACGCCACTACCCTTTTCTTCCTGGCTCACCCATCTCAGCATTAGCAGGTGTTCTGCTCCTTTGCTGATTGGTGTGTCTGCTTAGCACAAGAAAATGGAAACTGAACAGCCAGAGGTAACCTTCCCTAATATGGAAACAAATGGTGAATTTGGTAAATGCCCTGCAGAAGAAGATAAGGAAGAGGAGCAAGCATGTAAAACATCAAGAAACACTGATGAGATAGTTGAGCTTTATATTCTGCTTCAAAGCAAGAATGCTGGGGCAGTGATTGGCAAAGGAGACAAGAATATTAAGGCTCTTTGTACAGACTACAGTGCCAGACAGCAGTGGCCCTGAGTGCATGTTGAGTACCTGTGCTGATTTTGAAACAATTGGAGAGATTCTGAAGAAAATCATCCCTACCTTAGAAGAGGGCCTGTAGTTGCCATCACCCACTCTAACTAGTCAGCTCCTGCTTGAATCTGATGCTGTGGAATGCTTAAATTACCAACACTATAGGAAGTGTTTTTGACTGTGAGTTGAGACTGTTGATTCATCAGAGTCTGACAGGAGGAATTATTAGGGTCAAAGATGCTAAAACAAAAGAACTTTGAGGGAACGCTCAGACAACAGTCAAGCTGTTTGAGGAATGCTGTCCTCATTCTACTGACCAACTTGTACTTATTGGAGGAAAGCCTGGTAGTGTTGTGGAATGCATAAAGATCATCCTTGATCTTATATCTGAGTCTCCCATCAAAGATTGTGCACAGCCTGACGATCCTAGTTTCTACGATGAAACCTATGATTATAGTGGTTTTACGATGATGTTTGATGACTGCCATGGGTGACCTGTGGAATTTTCAATGAGAGGAAGAGGTGGTTTTGACAGAATGCCTCCTGGTTGGGGTGGGCATCCCATGACTCCATCTAGAAGAGACTGTGATGACATGAACCCTCATCGAGTACCACCACCACTGCCTCCTTGATGAGGTAGCCAGGGTGGTAGCAGAGCCCTGAATCTCCCTCTTCCCCCCACACCCACCACTGTCTAGAGGAGGAGATTTAATGGTTTGACAGAAGAGGGAGACCTGGAGATCGTTATGATGGCATGGTTGGTTTCAGTGCTGATGAAACTTGGGATTCTGCAATAGATATATGGAGCCCATCAGAATGGCAGATGGCTTATGAACCAAACGATGGCTCTGGATATGATTATTTCTGTTCAGGAGGTTAAGGCTCATACGGTGATCTTGGTGGACCTATTATTACTACACAAGTAACTAGTCCCAAAGATTTGGCTGGATCTGGCAAAGGTGGTCAGGGGATTAAGCAGACCCGTCATGAATCTGGAGCTTCAGTCAGAATTAATGAGCCTTTGGAAGGGTCTGAAGATCGTATCATTACCATAAAAGGAACACAGGACTGGATACAGAACACACAGTATTTGCTGCAGAACAGTGTGAAACAGTATTCTGGAAAGTTATTCTAAGACTAGTGAAGAACTGAAGGAGTTCTGCGTCTATTTTTTTTTTTTAAACCTGCTGCTGTTTAAAAAGCCTATATTCCTCTGCTTCATAGGCGCTCTGCATTTGAGGTGTCGTGAACTCTCTGCTGTTCACCAGATGTAATGTTTTAGTTCTTTACAAACAGGGTGGGGGGAAGGGTGTGCAAAAACTAACATTGAAATTTTGAAACATCAGTAGAGTGAGTGAATTCTATTTTTGTTCATTATTGGTGGCTTTTTTTTTTCAAGAAAAAAACCCCCACGTAATTATTGTGAAAACCTTGCTTTTGTGGTCACTGTAAGATTGGGGAGGGTTGGGGCAGGGAGGAGTGTAACAGTAACAATAGTTCACATGTCCCTGGCACTTGATTCAGAGCAGTGTGCACAATATAGTGCTCTTTTGTAAGAAACATTTTATGATGTTTAAAATAAATTTAGTGAACCTAAAAAAAAAAAAAAAGAAATCCTTTAAGTTATGCCCTTTTGATTCTCTGACTCCATATCCTTGCGCATTTCATTATAATACTTTGCCGTGTCTTCCCAAACAGCCCTTTGAAATCTTCTATTCAGCTCCCTGACTTCTTGATTCCTCCCCCGCCCCCCCCCCCCCGCTTTGCCTTTTTAGCACTCTAGTGCAGTCTCTTCTGACATCCATTTTGGTCTTTTCTTCTTCTTTCTTTGTAAGGACCTTTTGCATTCTTCATGAACGATATTCTTGGTATCTTTCCACAGCTTGTCTGGTTTTTGTTCATTAGTTTTTAAGGCCTCAAACATATTCCTCAGATGGTTTTTAAATTCACGGGGGATAGACATAAGATCAAATTTTGATTCCTGTAGATATGATTTAACCTTTAGCTTTAATTAGGCTATGAAATATACATGCCACTTTTCATTTCATCACACATTGGATTTGTGAGTGTATTCAGTCTTCTTAATAAACTCTTTTTGTGTAAGAAGTAGGAGTTTAATCTTCATCTATTAAATAAGCGGAGAAAAACCCCTCTGCAAGCTTGGGGGGGGAAACCCAAGATTTTTTTCTATTCCATCTGGAATGATTCCTCAAGTATTCTCTCTTCTAGACAGAGAGGGTTAAGAAGCCTTGTTTTCATTGTTGTTAGGTGTTGTCAAGTAAAGTATGGTTCATAGTGACCCTGTGAATGACAGATCTGAATCCCTCCTATCCTGTGTTATCACCATCATTGACACACTTGAGTTCATTGCTGTGCTATCTGTGGCAATCCATCTCATTGAGGGTCTTCCTCACTTGCTGACATAGTTCATATACTTTTCATTTTTTTATCTACACTTTTTGCATTTTAAATGTAACCTTGGTGGTTAGCATGTCTGTTATTCACTCTCATTTTCTTGCCTAGCCTGAAAAATTCTTGCCTGTAATTGCCATTTAGATTGCGGTTTGGACCCATTTTCATAAATTGTAATGATCAATGTCTTCAGTGTAGTATTTTGCTATTTATTTTACATTTCTTTCATCTTATTATTTGTGTTCCTCAGTTTCTCTTTATGTCTTTCTTAATTCAGTAAAATATTTTAAGTATCTCATTTAAATTCTTCTCTTGGCTGGTAGAGCTCTCTGTGCCCTCCTTTTACACCCCCTGAGATCTCGGTCTAAATGTCAGGTTCCTCAGTCTCCTCTTACATTCAGCCCTGAGACCTTGACAACACTTGCCAACTTTGGCTTCCTTGAGATATTTAATACAATCGATTTCTAACCTGACAGATCAGAATAATAGGGCCAACCTTAATAATTCCAGTTTCCTGGCTCTTCCCTGAATATTTTGATTCTACAGATTTCAGGTGGAGCACTCCAGATCTGAAATTCTTGACTCTAGTTCACGCTTGAGCATTCAGCTTTATATTTGTGAAAAGTGTTGAGGTTATTTCAGGGGAAGCTTTTATATAATTTATGTAAATCCATTAGGAGCATTTTGAAGGGTTTTTCACATTTTGTTGCTAATGTAGAGGCCTTTTTAAAAATAAATTGATATCCACATATAGGGAGTGTTAAAGTCAGAAATGTTTAATGATTTTTTATGTTTTAAATTTAATTTATACATGGGGGAAGTATTTCTTGACTACACAGAGACAGAGAGAGGTGTGAGACTTGTTCTTTCAACCAAATTGAATTCTGTTTCTGCAGAGTTAATCCCTCCTCACAGAAACCCTCCAGGACAGGATAGAACTTCCCTATAAGGTTTGTAATGCCGTAATCTTTATGTTAGCAAACTGTAGTGTCATCCACCCATAGAGTGATTGGTCGGTTCAAACTGCTGACCTCTCAGTTAGAACCTGAGTACTTAAACGAGATGAGCTTCAGTCAGTGCTCTTGTCATCCTGTCCTCGCCACACATCTAGTGTGACCTGCTGTCCTGGATTGTCCTGGTTTGAACATTTATGTCCTACTGTGTCTCACAAAAGCTCTTGAGTGATGCCAGTGGTTAATATGCATGATTGCTAACTGAAAGGCCCAAGAGCATCTTAGAGGAAAGGCCCAGAAATCTATCTATTTGCAAATAACCAGCCTTGAAAATTCAGTAAGAGCACCATTCTACTCTGATGCACATTGTAAAGATATTGAATCCCACAAAGCCCATCATTTTAGGGCAAACTAGAACAGGTGGTCACACTCATCATATCCCATAATCTCCAATCCTTTACCCATTGTAGGTTTTATAGGTAAAGTTCTTTCCTAGCAAGCTTAGAGTTCAGCTATACTGAGTTCAGCCATCTACACAACTCAAAATTGTGTTGACTTTTTCCTTCTCCTATTGTCCTTTTCTCTGCTTCATGATTTCTGTTTTAGTAGAAATATTTTGCCATTATTGTAGAGACATTTGAGAGAGAATGGTGAAAAACCACCTAAATCTTAAAACAAGATATCAAGATTAAAGAGAAACTCATTACCAACCTATGATATGCAGATGGCTCAACTTTGCCTACTGAAATTAAAGAAGACTTAACGGTCAACCACTGTTGTTGTTGTTGTTATGTGCTGTCGAGTCGCTTGCCACTCATAGCGACCCTATGTACAACAGCCCTAAACCCTGCTCTATCCTGTTCCAATCGCACTGTCTCTGACATACCCATCCCAATTACTCCACTCACTGAATCAGTCCACCTCATAGAGAGTCTTCC
>NW_006399849.1:8164949-8169077 GCF_000299155.1 Elephantulus edwardii | reverse complement strand
TCTTGGCAGTCCATGGTACATTCAATGCTCTTCTCCAGCACCACAGCTCAAAGGCATCAATTCTCCTTCTATCCTCCTTAGTCATTGTCCAACTCTCTGATGCATAACAAGTGATTGCAAAGACCATAGCCTGTATCAGATGCACCTTAGTCTCCAGAGAGACACCATTGTTCTTCAGTACCCTGGGTCAACCACTACAGCTTTTTAAATAGAGAAAATATGTCAACAAAATGAGAATAAAAGTCCTCACAATTGGACTAATGAGCCATATCATTATAATTGGAGAACATATTGAAATTGTAAAAAAATATTATTTGAATCTATAATTAATGCCCATGGGGATATGGCAGTCAAGAAATGAAGTGATACATTGCATTTGGCATACCTTCTGCAAAAGTCCTCTTTAAAGTGTTGGGAAGCAAAGATGTCACCCTGGAGATTAATATGCACCTGACCTAAGCCATGATATTTTTTATTCACCACATATATATGTGGAAGCTTAACAGTGAGCAAGGAAGACTGAAGAATAGTTGATGCCTTTGAATTATAGTGTTGGTGAAGAATATTAACTATACGGTGGACTGCCAGAATATTGAACAAATCTGTTTTGGAAAAATGACTACTGGAGTGTTTGTTAAAAGTGAGAATGTCAAGACTTTGTAAAAAGCAGGGAGCAGTCCCTGGAGAAAGACCTCTTGCTTGGCAATGTAGAAGATCAGAAGAAAAGGAAGAGAGGAGAGCCACAGTGAGATTGGTTGATACAGTGGCTATAACAACAGGCAGGCTCAAACACAGGAATTATTGCAAGGATGGTGCAGGGTCAGGCACCAGAATGTTGGGTCACTATGAATTAGAACGGACTTCACAGCATCTAATAACACAAAACCAAATCTCAGGCTGTGAGATATTGCAAAAAGAGCAGAAAATGGTACATAGGGTCACAGGATTGTGAACATCTCTCTGAAAGGGCCAGAGAGAGTAAGACTAGCATAGTCTCTCTCTACACCAGAGCAGAAAGCAGATAAGAGTCCACACCCCAGCGCTTAGGTGCCTCTAGAACACGTCAACAGCAAGATGTTCATATATTTGTTCTTGACTCAGAGTTTACTAACAGTTGTGGTATTGAGAATGGAGTTTATGAGGGAAATAAGTTGGGGAGTGGGGGAGACAAAGAATGAAATGCACATCCAAGTTTTAGCCCAGCAGTCCCAAGGCACAATTCTTCAATTAGTCCAGGCTATGGTTTCAGTATAGAAGTCAGCTTTTCCTTCTATCATCCCAAAAGAACAGTAAAATCCTTTAACTGTGGCCTTTATTTCAGGGCTCCTTTGATTATACCTTGCCATAGTTTCTCCACAGCAATGCCACAGTCTCTTGACCACCATCACCAAGGTCTCTCCAGCAAGGTTTAACATTTATTATTATTATTATTATTAAAGATGTTAGCAAGAAGTGAGGATTGATGTATTTATACACTTAGAGTACTTTAGGAATTTAAAAATTGAAACAGTAAATATGCATTGTTGTTGCTGTAAAGTGCTGTCGAGTCACTTGTGACTCATAGTGACCCTACTGTTAACCCTCCTCTATCCTGAGCCAACCTTATCGTCTCCGATACAACCACCCCCATTTCTACAGTTACTGGGTCAAAATCAGGAAAGGTATATGTGAAGGATGTATCCTATCTCCATACCTTTTCAGTCTATATGTATGTAGAACCAATCATCCGGAAGGCTATACTTTATGAGGAGGAATGTGGCATGAGGATTGTAGGAAGATTCATCAAAAACCTGCATTATGCAGATGACACAACCCTGCTTACTGAAACTGAGGAGGACCTGAGCCATTTGCTGCAGAAGATCAATGACTGTAGCCTTCGATATAGATTGAAGTTCAACATCAAGAAAACAAAGATTCTAACCATTGGGCCTATTGACAGCATTATGATAGACAGTAAAGAGATTGAGATTGTTAACAGCTTCTGCTTTTGTTTGCTCCACAATCAACACTCTTGGTACCAGCAGGCAGGAAATCAAAAGATGAATTGCATTGGGAAAATTTGCTGTCAGGGACTTCTCCAGAGTACTGAAGAGCAAGCAAACATGTCAGTCTGGAAACTAAGGTGTGCCTCACCCAGGCCCTGGTCTTCACAGTTACTTGCTATGCATCAGAAATCTGGACAATGACATGGGTGGTAGAAGAATTGGTGCCTTTGAGTTGTGATGCTGGAGAAGAGTACTGAATATACCACAGACTGGTATATAGAAGAAATAGGTTTGTCCTGGAGAGGGTGAAGCCAGGTTGCTCCTTGAAGGCAAGGATTCTGAAGCTTCGTCTGACATACTTTGGGTATGTTGCAAGGAGGAACCAGTCCTTGGAGAGGGACATTATGCTTGGGAAGGTGGAGGGACAGTGCAAGAGAGGAAATCCCTTAATGAGATGGATTGACTCAGTGACTGGGGTAATGAGGTTGGTGTATTGGAGACGATGACGTTAGCTCAGGATAGAGGAGGGTTCAGAACTGTTATACACAGGGTTGCTATGAGTTACAAGTGACTCAATGACACCTAACAACAACAACAACTATAATGTATATTTACTGTTTTAAGTTTTAAATTCCTAATGTACCTTAAGTGTATAAATAATTCAATCCTCATTTCTTGCTAAAATGTTTAATAATAATGAAAAATGTTAAACATACAAAAAAGCACTCTTTTCATTTGATATTAACAGGAATAGTTTTTATGTGATTGAGTACATTTTATTTCATTGACCCTATAATAATATCCATCTATAAATTTCAAATCACATTTAAAAACCATTAAAATCCTCTTTTACTAGATGGAAAACCAAGAGAATATTTAATAAATATATTGGAAAGATTGAGACTGGCCCAATTAACAGGTGTGCCTTTTTCTTTCTTTATGGATAAAATCAACATTGTGGCTCCACAAACAGCGGCACCATATAATTTGCACAGTATAAAGGAACCCTAAGAACTATAGTGCAAATGAGGGTTTAAAATATGATGGATGTGGAATAAACTTGGATAACTTCAAGGAAGAAGTGGAAAAGAGGTATAAAGAAGGATGGCCAGCATTTTAATAACACCTACAAGTCCAAGATAATAAATGATTCTGTAGGGAAAAAACAACATTAAAATCAGTTTTAGAATATATACCAAGTCCAGGCTATGTTTACTTCTCAACAGAAATGCATGCTTTCTGGAAGCAAGGAGAAGAATTTTCCTGGTTGCTTGCAGTATTCTATCTGACTGAAGTTCTAAACTTGCTAATTTGGTGAGGAGAAGATCCTGCATGCTCCTAACTCTTGAAAAGCACATTCTGTTCAGATGATCAGAGCTCAAACCCAGGCTGAGAGCAATAAAAATGACTCTGAAAAATAAGGGCCATGGAACTTCAGCCTTTTGTCAGAGAGCCTCAGTTTCCTAATATTTATAACAGAGATACTAATTGTTATGCCTCTTTACCATGGTGAAAGGATCTTGATAATTTATGAAATTCACTAAATACAGTGCCTGATACATAGTAAGAGGCTAGTGTTGCTCATATTATGCTGCTCTTATCGTACGCATATACTGAGAATGATTCACATCTACTGAAGAGTTAGGAATGGGATTACAATCTAGAAAAAGGCTGTAAGGATAACTGAAGAAATTTAATTTGAAAATGCCTTTAAAACATGGTAATATGTACTTTAGGAGCCTTACTGCAAATGGACATGTCTTTATATTCATTCTTTCATGTGTCTTGTTGGGTTCTGTGGAGTTTAGTCTAAATCATAATAACCCTGTATGGCAAAGTACAACTATCCATAGGGTTTCCTAGGCTGAAATGGGTAAGGATTTGCACTGCCAACCCAAAGGCACGTGGTTCGAACCTGACCCTTGTTCAGCAGGAGAAAGATGGACAATCTCCACTTGTACGGTTTACAGCCTCTGAACACACCTACTGAAGGATAAACAGTGAGTTGGTTCAGACTTGATGACACATGACAGCAATAATGTATCTTTATAGAGCAGCCTTGATGGTTTAGTGCTTGTTTACTAACCAACAGGTTTGAAACCACCATCCAGTTTAGGTGAGAATGATATGACAGTTGGTCTTC
>NW_006399849.1:8161809-8164058 GCF_000299155.1 Elephantulus edwardii | reverse complement strand
AAAAAAAAAGATTTATAGCCTTGGAAACCCTATGGGGCAATTCTAGTCTCTCTGACTGGGTTCATTCTTAGTTAGGATCAACTTGACCTTTCACTTAGCACCCGACTGCTTTAACTGTTGTGTCATTATAGAGGATTTCTGAAGGATGCCTTGTTTTTCCTTGGCCATTTGCTTCAGAAGCCAGGGATAGACTTTAAATCTCTTCATGCCTTGGCAGCTTCCAAGTCCCTGGAAAGCATCCTCTCAGCTCAGTAGCAATGACACAAGTAATGTCTGTTTGCTTCTCAGCCAGCCCCTGCCAGCTCCAAGAGGCACAGACACACAGAGAGCCTATCAGCTGGTGAATATGGAGCATCCCAGTCCTCATCCATCCTGACAAGCAGGCAGGCCCCACACTTTACACAGATGGGGACTTTGCAAAGAGAAAAAGCTGGGAATCCAGACCAGAGCCATCTAGAAAACCTAACCCGTAGTATTTCCTTCTTGTTTTTAAAAATCTAGTCTTTACTTTTAAAATTTAATCTAGTTATTACAAATTCAAAATGCAGACATCTTCATCTGAAGTATTCTTTTTTCATTAATATTTTAATCATTCTTGTACATTGTATTTCATGCATATACATTGTATTCCATATAGTCTTTCATTTACATTGTTGTTGTTATATGCGGTAGAGTGACCTGTGACTTATATTGTGTGTGTGGTTTTTTAACTCCCTTACAGTCAATCCATCAACAACTGCTTTCGTGAAAGTGTGTAAACCAGCTACTTCATGCCTCATGCCCTGATACTCCCCTTGTAGATAACCAATTTCAGATTTGCCCAACCCTATTAAATAAATGCTCCCTGTTAAACAAGTATGTCTCTTTTGCAGAAGAATCCTCCATTCAACTTTGAGCATCTTCATCCATAAGTATTATCCAGTCCAGAGCAAGCCATTAGGTTATAGCAAGCAACTCGAGTTCACAGCATGAATCATCCTCTCTTCATCTGGTTGGGTTCTGGTCAACTCATCCCCAGCCATCCGTGGCTAGGTTTAAATGGACATCAGCTTCAAGCTCAGAAGTCCACAGTTCTCCCTGCGTTTCAGACCTCTTGGTCTCCTCACTCAGCCCTATTCCCCACTAGGGGCCTACTCAAGTCAACAGGCCAGGGATCCTCACCCGTCCCTTCTCCCCAAACCAACAACCCACACCTGTCTATCCATGCATCTGTGCATGCTAGGTGGGAGGCATGGAAAGAACATGTCCAGGGTCAGCCTGTTTCTCCATTGTTTTATTCCTCCTGCTTCTACTTCTGTGGAACCAAGTGATACAAGTGAAAATATTCCAGCAGTAATTCTTGGAGGTGGAGTCCGATGGGTATGAAATTTGCCCTGCTTCATTCAGAAGCCAAACTTGTTCCGGTTCCTTTTCTTCTTTTTTCTTTTCATAAGCAAACCAGTATAAAATAAAACTTCTGTTTTTTAAAAAAGAAAAATGTTTAAAAAAATAATTGGAACATGGAATGTACATAGCTTACATGTTGGAAAACAAGAAATTGTGAAAACGAAAATGGAATGCATGAACATCGACATACTAGGCTTTTCTCTTTAAAAAGATTCTTTCATTGTTACACAAGCTCCTTCACTTTTTTAACAACAAAATTTAGAGAAAAATGATAAAGTATTAGAAAGTTAAATCCACAATAGAATGGACCTCTGTCCTTGAAAGGCAATAGGGAGAGTGGTCCCTCCTTCACTTTATTTATGTTATTTGCAGGCTGTTTAATCCCATTGGTGTGCTAAAAGCATCTCATTGTCATAGTTCCACCCAGTCATTCTTCTCCTTTTCATTCTCAGCATAGTATATCTTGTTCATAGTATTATCTGGTTCAAAGTGGTCAAAGCTATTCCATCCCATCTCATTTTTGCCTTTTCTTCTTTTTCCTTCTCTCCTTGTTTGTCCTTCTTTTAAAAGTGAATCTCTTCCATTCACAAATGTAGGTCCACAAACCCATTGAAACCCAAATCTCCTCAGAGTACTGGGTGGGGCTCAGTCTTTTCTCTAGACCTGACCTCATTCCTCACTACCAGATTCTTCTTTAAACAAGCTTATCTTAAGGACAGATCTTCCTTTTTAGTATTCCAAATTAAGAATTGGCCAAAGGTGGAATTGTTGTTTATTGTTGTTGTTATGTGCCATGGAGTCCTTTATGCACAACAGCCCTAAACCCTGCTCTATTCTGCACCGCACTGCCTCTGACACACTCA
>NW_006399849.1:8159016-8160109 GCF_000299155.1 Elephantulus edwardii | reverse complement strand
TACTTCATACAGTCAACTACCACCTATTCATGTCTTTTATCACACTGCCTCTACTGGTAAGAAACTGTGCTGCAATCTTGAAGACACGCGTGTGGTTTGAATCCACCAGCTGCTCCACCAGAGAATGATGGGCAGTTTCCTCTTGTGTGATTAACTGTCTCTGAAAACCTGCTGGAGGGTCAGCTATGGGTCCGTTCTGACTCAGTGATACACAACTACAACGACAACAACAATATCCATGCCTTTTATCCCAGTGTCTCCCCAAGATCCCTCTGATCTTCCTCCTATTATGTCTTCCCCACAAACTCCACCATTCCAATGATTATCTGTCCTTTCTCCTTTTCCACCCCTGCCTTCTCCCCTCCCTCCTTTTTTTGGTTTGTTTTAATGTAATAATTTGTTTTAATTCATGTACCTTGTGTTCTACACAATCCTCCCTCTGCATTGTGCTTCAAAGAATCATTCCTATTTACTGTATTTTACACAACCACCACTAATCTGTGTCTACTGTTAGACCATCTCTTTAAGTCTCCATTAAATCTTTCCCATTTCTTTACTCCCTTACCTCTAATGTTCCACTAAAATCTGCTATCCTGGTGATTTTCATGCCTCCCATTTTTCTAGCCCTTTCTCCCTCTCCATTTGGGCAGTTAGACGTATCTTACTAGTTGTTCTTGTTGACCAGTGGGTTTTCAGAGGCAGATAATTGCACAGGATGAGATTGTCCATCTTTGTCCTGCAGATCAGATGGTGTATTCAAACCACAAACCTTTGGAATTGCAGCACCATTTCTTACAAAGAGGCCACCAGAACTCCATCTTACTATTTATCCTTCTAATTTTACGACAGTGGTACTATGACAATTTATTTGTCCTTATGATTTAGCTTGCTCAACTTAATACTTTCTAGGCTCTCCAATTTTATATAGTAGTTTACAAAATTGTTGCTTTTGAGTGCTGTATAGTATTTCATTTGTTGATAGGCATCTGGACTCTTTCCACTTTCTAGCTATTGTGAATAATTCTTTTTTTTTACATTTTTAATGGTGATTTGAATGCAAGTTTACAGAGAAAATAGGATTTTCACCCAACAG
>NW_006399849.1:8141828-8153704 GCF_000299155.1 Elephantulus edwardii | reverse complement strand
CATCTAACATCAGCTACAATATCCCTGCTACCACGAACCCTTCTAAACCCAGCCTGGACTTCCGGCAGTTCTCTGCTGATGTGCTGTTCCAGTAGTTTTTGGATAATCTGCAGTATAATCTGCTTGCATGTGAAATCAATGATATTGTTCTGTAGTTTCCACACTCTGTTGTGATTAACAAATAAACATAAGAATTAAATCCATGATTACTTGTTACTAGATGCGGGTCCAACTGGCAGAACAGGTCAGTTGTTTTATAAAGGACTAGCCCTCTAAGGTTAAGGATTTACTTAAGAATTCTCAAAGTTTTGACATATTTCAGAGGTCTCACCGATAAATTTATGTATTGCACAAGTACAAACATTTTTATTCTTTATCTGTTGTTGTTGTTGTGTAGCTTGAACTCAGAACCAACCCATAGCTGAGCCTCTGGTGGGTTTTTGGGGGCATTTAATCCACAAGAGGAGATTGTCCATCTTTGTGGAGCATCTGGGTATTTGAACTGCATTCTTTCAGGATTGTAGCACAGCTTCTTACCACTAGGCCACCTGAGCTTCCTTGACTTTCGTTTGGATCCTATTAAATTTTCTTGTGTTTGTTGAGGCCAAAATAAGATAGCAATAGGCAAGACTTTTCTATGTTAAGCTGTTAACCAGAAAGTCAGTTGTTTGAATCTACTAGCAGGTCTGAGGGACAACGATAAGCAGTCTACTTGCATAATGATTTCCAGCCTGAGAGACATGATGGATGGTTCATCTTGAAGACAATGGGCTCATTGGTTTGTTTTCGTTTTCTAATCTGTTTGTGTAAGGGATGAACAATGTTAAGAAATATTGTGAAAAATTACTGGTAAAAAAAATTTGTAGACTTTACTGTAACATAGGGATCTCTGGCTGGCTAATGGTAAGGAACTGGACTGCCAATCCAAAGGTTCGTGGTTCAAATCCACCCATTCCTCTGCAGGAGAAAGATGGACAGTCTCCTTCTGTACTATTTACTACCTCTGAAAATCTGTTAAAGGAGAGTCAGCTATGGGTCAGTTCTGACTTGACAGCATACAATAACTATTATGTAAATCATGAAAATATTATTGTACTTTGTATGAGCAGATAAATACCTAAACTATTGTGGTCAACAGGGAGATATTGTGGTGAAATGCAAGTGTTAAGCCAGTGAATGGTATTTTTAGGATATGTGCTATGGTGATGGAGGAGAACCTAAAATAATTGAAATTATCCACGCAGAAGTGGAACAACTTTAAATAATCATGACTGATTTCTTCAGATATCCACTGATATCTCATGTAGAAGAGGAAATGACTCTCCCTTTCTTGTTTTAAAATCCACCAGATACTCTGAGGGAGAAAGATGGGTAATCTCCTTTGTGATTTATGGCCTCTGATAATCCACTGAGGGTTAGTTATGATTCATTTGTGACTCTACAATGGGTTTAAGCATTTACTTACTTTATTTTTAAAAATTTTAACAAAGATTCTCACCAGTGGGCCAAATTAGCAGCATCATGATAGATGGTGAAGAGATTGAGATTATTAACAGCTTTAATTTGCTTAGCTCGACAATCTTGTCACCAACGGCCAGGAAGTTAAAAGACATATTGCGATGGGAAAGTCTGCTGTTAGGGACCTCTCCAAAGTACTGAAGAACAATGACATCACTCTGGAGACTAAGGTGTACCTGATACAGGCCATGGTCCAATGACTTACTATGTGTCAGAGAGTTGGACAATGACTAGGGAGAATAGAAGGAGAATTGATCTTTTTGAGCTGTGGTGCTGGAGTAGAGTACTGAATATATCATGGTCTGCTAAAAAATTAACAGTATCATCCTGGAGAGGATTAAAACAGGCTGCTCCTTGGAGGAAAGGATTCTGAAGTTTCATCTGACTTATTTTGGACATGTTGCAAGGAGGGACCAGTTCTTGGAGAAGGACATCATGTTTGGCAGGGTGGAGGGACAGCACAGGAGAGGAAGACCCTTTATGAGGTAGATTGATTCAGTAACTGGGGTAACTGAGGTAGGTATGTTGGAGACAGTGAGATTGGTACAGTATAGAGCAGAGTTTAGGGCTATTGTACATAGGGTCACTGTGAGTTGCAGGTGACTCAACGGCACATAACTACAACAACAACAAGAACAATAACAACAACAACAAGAATATACTGGTTTACTTACAAAGTTTATATACATTACTTTTCACACTGGATCTTTACTATTTCCTTTACCCACTCAATCCTCCACTCATAAAAAATTGTGTGACCCTATGATTAAAAGCCCTACTCTCCCCTCCTTGAATCTTCCTACTCGTTCTACAATAATGATCTTATACAATATTTGTCTTATGAGACTGAGTTAGTTCACTTAGCATAATGGTTTCCAGTCCCTTCTATGTTAGGTAGTAATTTACAAAGTCATCACTCCTTTGTGCTGCATAGTATTCCATTTTATGAATGTACCATAATTCTTAGTCCATTTGATTGTGGTTGGACATTTGGGCTATTTCTATGTTCTTGGTATGGTGAATAACGTTGTTATAAACATTGGTGTGCAAGTCTTTGTGCTTCAGTTCTCCTTTTCTCAGGGTATATTCCAGCTCTGGAATAGCTCTGCCATATGGAATTTCTATGTTCAGGTTTTTGAGGAAATGCCAAACTGCTTTCCAGAGTAGTTGTATCATTTTACAGTCTCACCAACAATTCATGAGTTCCTATCTTTCCACATCCTCTCCAATATTTATTATTTGCTGCCCTGCTAAACTTTGCCACTGCTACTGGGGTGTGATGATAACTCATTGTGGTTTTGATTTGCACCTCTCTTATTGCCTGTGATTTTGAGCATTTTTTTGTTTGTTTAGTTCTTGATTCAGAGATGGAATCTAGAGTTGTTATGTACTATTGAGTTAACTATGACTAATAGAGACCCTATACACAATTGCTCTGAACCTTGCTCTGTCTATCCTAGGCCAATCTCACTGTCTCTGACACACATCATCCGAGTTAACGTGTAAATCCATCTCCCCTTGGGTCTTCTCCTCCTCCACTGTTTCCCTACCTTTTAAAGCATAGTGTCTTTCTCCAAGGACTAGTACCTCCTGGCAACATGCCCAAAGTATGTGAGACAGAGCCTCAAATTCTTGCCTCCAAGGAACAGTTTGGCTGCACCCTCTCCAGGCCAGACCTATTAGTTTACTTGGCAGAATCTGGAGTCCAAGGGCAGAATTACAAGGAGGTATATTTTAACTTAAATCTAAGAAGGATGTTTATAATAGTTGGAACAGTTCAGTAATCAAGTGATTCACAGTTTTATGAACTTTCTGTCATTCAGGTGATGGACTTCTGTGCACCTGAATTGTTGGGTAGTTCTACAAGGAGCACTTGTAGAAAGTGCAGTTGCACTGAGAAGTTCTTCCACACTCTATAATTCTTTCCTTTCTGACATTCAAGATTAATATAATTTGAAGGAATTTTTATATCACTTTATGAAATTCAGTTTGCTCTCAAGGAGGTTACTTCATGCCTACTCATATTTTCAAATTTCAGTTATGATTTTCCATTTTGGACTTGTTCACATGATTCAGTATTTAGAGGTGTTAGTAAATTTGCATAGTGGCTGTCTACAAACTCCCTTGGCATTTCTTTGCTGTCATGTTTCTTCATTTCTGTTCTCAGCCAGATTATAGGGCTGCCGGTTTTTCTGTCCTCTGAATGGGGATTTATTTCATTGCACCATCGTTGTTATACAAGACACATCTATTCCCATTGCACATATTTTTGGGCTCTTTGTGAATTTTATTAGAGATATCAATCAGTAAATAGTAAAAAAGATATAATTGTCTTCAAAAGTAAGTGCATTAGTTAACTCATCTCGTTAATTCTTCGGAGATATCCCTGAGAATTGCATTGCAAGCAGACACATTGCTGCCACCTCCATCCTCCCTAAAGCCTAGTACTCTGTATTCTCATTACCTTCTCTGCTGTCAGACAACAAGGAATATTAGTCCTTGAAAATGAAGCTACTATGGCCCTGGTATGATTTCCTCCATTTAAATCTCAGCAATTGGTTAAGTTGGTTTTGTTTCTTCAAATATCACTCTAATTTTAGTATAAGACTTGCCATTACCAGCTTGTAATACACTGTGCTGCCAGACAGCGCAAGACTTGTGATTACTAGCAACAAATGTTAGATACCACATTGCCTTGAGTCAACTTGGAGGCTCACAAGATTCAGTTGGAAAACCAACATAGGATTATGGGTACAACATTTGGGAGGCAATCAGGCCAAACAAATGAACAGCCCTAGGGAATTTATCCATTACTTACCTGTCAGTTTGTCCTACGGTGAAGGCTTATGCGTGACTATGACACCGAGCTCTCTGTCACCCATATTTAGATCAGAAGGTGACAGTGCATCCAAGCCTAGGGGCAGTTACGAAGATTATGCAGGATCAGGCGGTGCTTTGTTCTGTTTGTGGTGTCATGATGTGTCAACAGCTAACACCAGGAACCTTTGAGAGCCTTTTTTCTGTTAGTGGCTAAGTTAAAAATTCTTTTAAAAAGTTTTTGTTATAAGAACTGAGAGCCTTGCTGGTGCTATTACTCACCTTGTAGATCTGTCTGTGGTTTGACAGAAAGTTCTACCATGGGGGTGAGTTCAGTTCCAGACTCAAAGGAGGACTGGGTCTAGAGTCTCAGATTTTTCACTAGTCTCTCTGTCAGAGTAAGACGCCTGGCCATGTTTATGATTTTGAGAGTTTTCTCCCACGTTTATCTCCCACTCAGCCCAAGACCTGCTGTTGTGATCCTTTTGGAGGAGTCTGCAGTGGTGGCTTTGTTGTTGTGTGCTGTCAAGTTGGAACTGACCCACAGCTGACCCTCCAGCAGGTTTTCAGAGGCAGTAAAGCACATGGAAGGAGATTGCCCATGCCTCTTCCATGGAGGGGGTGGTGAGTTTGAACCACGTACCTTTGGGATTACAGAACAGCTTCTTGTCACTGCAGTGGTCTCTAGGCACCATCAAGTTTTCTGGTCTCACAGTGGTAAAAATTGTTGTTTGTGAAGTCTTGTAGGTGCTACTAACAAAATGTTTCCATGCATTTTTTTCACTCTTGATTTTATTCACTCTTCTTTGCTCTAGTCATGGAGAAGCCAATGATTGCATTTGATATGAGTGCTTATAACCATCTTAAGACTTTGCTTGCCCCTTGCCAATGCAGGATGTAGAATGTTTTCTTTATAGGCTATGCTGTGATGCATTTGTCTGTAATGTCTCAAGACTGTGGGCCTGAGGTCCCATTTCCAGTGATTTGCTCCTTCAGGATGTTTAGCTATGATTAAGAAATTCTCATGACTTTGCTCCCTATTGCATGTTCTGTGTACATGGATATGTTTGTAGCACATACATAAGCTGAACATTTCTCATCCAGAATCCAGAATCTGGGCTACTTCATATAACACATGGTAAGAAGATCTTGTAAACAAAGGGTGTTGACTTTATTTTCAAGGCAAGTCGAATTTAGCAATTCTGTAAGAAAAAAAGGGAGATTTGGTGGCACTCCTGACCCAAAGGTGATGTCTCTTGGCCAGCTCAAAACCACCAGTGACTCTAGGGGAAAGATTGGCAATCTCTTCATATACAATCTCCATCCTCCTGAAAACAGGCTAGAGGATCAACTATGAATCTTTTCTGACTTGATGCAAATGAATTTGATAATTTTGAATAAAAGAAATGAGTTTTCACTGGTGCAAAGTCTTGGTCTACAGAAAGTGCTAAATGGAAACATCTGATTACTTGGGCGATAGAGGGTATCAGAAATCATCAGAACAAGACATTATTGTTGCGACTTTTAGTCAAGAATAATAGCCCCATGGGAAAGACTGGAGTGAAAAACAATGTGTATGAAATTTGTAAGTGAACCAGTCAGTACAAAAGTTTTAAAAAATATTACTGTATACATAGGTGTGGTTGTTACTCTCATAGCAACCACATGTACAGTAGAAAGAAACACTCGCTGGCCCAGTACTAGTGGGGTTCTGTGGACTTAAGAAGAGTGTAAGCATTTGCTTAAGCTTACATATAATAAAGGAAGCTCTGGTGACCTTTTTTGCTGTTGTTGTTGTTAGGTGCCGTGGAGTTGAGTGTGACCCTTAGTAACCCTGTGAACAACAGATCTGAACCTTGTCCTATTCTGTGCCTTCCTTACATGTACTGACACACAAGAGCCCATTGCAGCAGTCATCGTGTCAGTCCACCTGGTTGAGGATCTTCTTTCCTGGCAGAGGCCTTTTCAAGCATGATGTCCCTCTCCAAGGAATAGCACCTTCTAGCCATGTGCCCAAAATTTGTGAGGCAAAGCTTTATTGTCTTTGACCTCAAGAAGCACCCTGGTTGTACTTTTTTTAAGACGTATTTGTATTGGAGAAAATTTTCTGGTGGCTTAGTGGTAAGAAATTGTACTGCAATCACAAAGGCATGTGGTTCGAATCCACTAGCTACTCCAATGGAGAAGCCTGGACAATCTCCTTTTGTTCTTTTTGCTTCTTCTGAAAACCTGCTGGAGGATCAGCTATGGGTGGCTTCTGTCTTACATCACACAACAACAACAACAACATATAATAAGAAGATGCGAAATGCAATTAGAATCTTTATTATTTTTAATTCTTATAATGCATATAGACTTTCTTTATGCTATTCTGATCCAGGCTATAGTCTTTGCAATTATGTGCTATGCATCAGAGAGTTGGACAGTGAATAGGGATGATTAGAAAGAGAGTTGATGCCTTTGGTGCTGGAGAAGAGTGCTGACTATACCATGGACTGCTAGGAGAACAAACAGGTTTGTCCTGGAAAGGGTGAAGCCAGACTGTTCCCTGGAGTCAAGGATTCTGAAGCTTCATCTGAAATACTTTGGGCATGTTGGCAAGGAGGGACTGACTGGTCCTTAGAGAGGGACATCATATTTGGGAGAGTGGAAGGGCGGCGAAGGAGAGGAAGACCCTCGATGAGATGGATCGATACTGTGAGTGGAGTGATGGGAATGAATGTGTTTGAGATAGCAAGGTTGGTACAGGATAGAATGGCGTTTAGGGCTCTTTTACATAGGGTCGCTATGAGTCGCAAACGACTCGATGGCACATAACAACAACAGCATTATAATTTTGGTGGCAATTAGTATTTATAGAAAGACAATAGGTTATCCTGCTATTTCCCCATTTTTTCCCATCTGTAAAGGTAGACACATGTGCATGCATATACACCTGATTTAGGTGACAGTGCTTTGGTGAGGCTGAGCACTATTTACTGTTTCTAGCATTCTACCATCTGCTAGGATTCCTCTTTTTTCCCTTCTCTCAAGGGAAATCTGTACTTATTAATCAGCTTTTATGTTGAATAAAAAAAATTTATTAGCCTAGCACAGGCCCATAGAAATTCCTGCATTGTGTGGTTCTGTGCTTTCCAGTGCAGTAACGATTAGCCACACATGGCTGGTAATCTACTACCTGTGACTCACAGCAACCCCACATACAGTAGCTCTGAACCCTGCCCTATCTTGAGCCATTCTCATTGTTTCTGACACATATACACCCACAACCCCAGTTACTGTGTCAATCCATCTCATCCAGCGTCTTTCTCTCCTGTGCAATTCCTCCACCCTTCCAAGCATGATGTCCTTCTTCTAGGACTGGTCCCTCCTCGCAACATGCCCAAAGAGCTTCCAGGACAGACTTGTTTGTTCTCTTGTTGGTCCATGGTATGTTCAATACTACTCCAGCACCACAACACAAAGGCATCAATTCTTCTATCACCTTTAGTCCTCGTCCAGCTCTCTACTGCATAACAGTAATTGCAAAGACCATGGCACAACTTGGACTCTAGACTGAGATCATTGCTCTTCAGTGTTCTGGAGAGATATCTGACAACAGATTTTCTGAATACAACTTGTTTTTTGATTTCCTAGCTGCTAGTGCCAGAAGTGTTGTTTGTGGAACCCAGCAAACTGAAATTATTAAGAACCTCATCTCTTCACCATCTATTATAATGCTGCCAGTTGGCTCATGGTGAGAATCTGTTTTCTTGATGTTGAGCTTCAATCCATATTGAAGATTGCAGTCCTTGACCTTCTGCAGCAAATGCCCCAGGTCCTCTCAGTTCCAGCAAGATTGTGTCATCTGCTTTAAAGTAGGTTATTGGTGAGTCTTCTTCCAATCCTGATGCCACACTCCTCCTCATAAAGTCCTTCTCCCAAATGATTTGTTCTGCATGTATATTGAACAGGTATGGAGATAGGATGCATCCGTAATGTACGCTTTTCCTGATTTTGAACCATGGAGTGTCTCTCTGCACTGTTCTGATTGCTGCTTCCTGGTTTGCATGTTTCATATGAGCACAGTTATGTGTTCTGGAATTCCCGTTTTTCTCAAGGCTGGCCACAGTTTGTTGTGATCCACACAGTCAAATGCCTTTTCATAGCCGAAGAAACACAGTCAACATCCCTCTGGAACTCTCTGCTTTCAGCTAAGAGCCATCTAACATTGGTCATAATCTCCCTAGTGCTGCAGCCTCTTCTAAACCCAGCTTGCTCTTCTGGCAATTCTCTGCTAATGGACTGTTACAGTCATTCTTGGATAATCATCACCAGAATCTTGCTTGCATGTGGTATTGTGGAATTGTTCAATTATCTCCACATTCTGTCACATTACCTTTTTTTTTGAATGGTAATAAATATGTATCTGGTCCAGTGAGTTGGCCGGGTGGTTCTCCTCCATATTTCTTAGCACACCCTGGTGAGTGCACCCAGGATTGAAACTGTTTGTTGAAATATGCCAATTGGTATGCTATCAATTCCTGGGGCATTGCTTTCTGGCAATTCCTTCAGAGCAGCTTGAACTTCCTCCTCCATCACCATTGCCTTTTAATCACATGGTTCTAATTCACCAGCTGCCCTACAGGAGAAAAAAGGGCAATCTTCTTCTATGCATTTTATAGTCTCTGAAAACCCACCAGAGGGTCAGGTGTGACTTGAATCTGACTCAATGGTGCATAATGACTGTATCTTCTCTATCTCTCTCTGTGCATGTTCTATAATTTCCCCAAGTGTTTCAAGTTAGATTTACATCTAATTTGTATCTGTATATTAGGGGGTTCTGGTGGTCTAATGGTAAGAAGTTTCGCTGCCAACCTAGTGGATTCAGTTTTTCTGCCAATCCAGTCAAGTTTTGCTGCGAACTCAAAGAAAGGCCATTTGAATCTGTCAGCTGAGCTGTGAGAAAAGGTTGGGCAGTTTTCAGAGAAAAGTGTCCTGTGAAACCCACTGTAAGGTCAGTTATGAGTTGTTTTTGACGCCAGAGCATATATATAGCATTCTACAATCTAGCATATACCCATTTTATATGGTAGAATGCCATAGTATACCAATTTAAAATACCAGACCAGGGTCATATAGTCAATAAATGGTAGAGCTAATATTTGAATTTAGAAGATGTTCTTCTCTATTCATCTTACAGTGATCATTCCCCACACCTTTTTTTAGAGCACCTATACTCACTTTCTTAGTCTTCGTTGAGAATATACTATGGAGGTTAAAAATATGAGCCCAACTTCTATACTGCTTGATTTCAATTTGGTCTTTACTGCTTGTTACCGATGTGAGCTTAAGCATGATATTTAATATTTCCGAGCCTCAGTCTCTCATTTTAACATAGAACTAAATAACAGTATCACATTACCTGGTTGTTATGAGAGCGAAAGAAAATACCAGGTCATGGTACATTGTTTGGACTATAATTGTCGGTCAATGTCATTGTTATTCATTTGGAAAAGACTCACTTACGTTAGGATGCTAACTGGATGTGATGTTAATAGATGACATAGATGCTTTGGGCATGCTTCCCCAGGAAATAGGCCTGACTCCGATAATTCAGCTCATTCAAGAAGAAACATCCTGCTGTGCAGCCACTTTGGTGTCTCCTTGACTGAGGTGACAACGTTTCAGGGCCTACATGCCTGCCAACTCTTCATATCTTTGCTTTTCATGTTACCCTTATAGATGTTTCTTTTGGTGTCTTTGATTGGCTCTGAATGCTGAGCAGAGACAAACACCAACACAGCTGGAAAGGGCTGTAAGACGTGCTGTTCTCCCTTCCAGCAGGGAATCATTGCCATGGATACCAGCATCAGAGGAAGACTGGGGAACACTCTCCACTTGCCTCCTGAGTGGTCTGACATCTGTTTCTGGCAAGGCCAATAATGAGTGTGCCGCTAGCTTCATCTCAAATGGGAGACTGATCTGTACCTCTTTTGTTTTCACCACAGATGGCCTCTGCCCAAGATGCCAGGTATGGCCAGAAAGACTCCTCTGATCAGAACTTCGACTATATGTTCAAATTACTGATCATTGGCAACAGCAGTGTGGGGAAAACATCCTTCCTGTTCCGTTATGCCGATGACTCCTTTACGTCTGCATTCGTCAGCACGGTTGGGATTGATTTCAAAGTAAAAACTGTGTTTAAGAATGAAAAGCGAATCAAGCTTCAAATTTGGGTAAGTGACTTGGAACTGAAAATGTTCTTCCAGGCAAGGTGTTAAAATGTATATGTGCATAAAGGGAGAACTCTCTCTCTTGTTAAGTCCCCCTGTGGCCCACAAGTTTCTTTTTTCAAATCTTTTGCATTCTGGTTTAAATTCTGTGGGTAACACTCATTTATAATATTCCAACCCTTCGAATTCATGGTGATTTAAAGAAAGCTCTGAGAAGTCTGTGTTACCTTGAACAAATTTATGAATCCATCCATGCCCCATTATTTCTTTCCTAATCTGCTAAATAGGCAAATCTGATAAAACAACATGTGTATATTGTTGTTGTGTACTTTCGAGTCAGAACTGATTCATAGCTGACCCTCCGGCAGGTTTTCAGAAGTAGTAAATTGCACAAGAAGAGATTGCTCATCCTTCTTCCACAGAGCAGCTGGTAGACTTGAAATTCACTGCCTTTGGATTGGCAGTGCAGCTCCTTACCACTAGACCACTAGTTGCACTTATTATGTATATATGGTATATATCTTATATACCATATGAATGAAATAATATATTTGTCTGTGTGTATACACACACAGTTTATGTATGATATCTATCATTATATGTATAGATAATATATTTATTTATATGTTGTTTACCATTGGATGAGAACTGACGCACAGCTGATCCTCTGGTGGGTTTTCAGAGGCAGTTAATCACACAGGAGGAGATTGCCCATCCTTCTCCCATGGAACGGCTGGTGGCCTTGAACCACATGCATGCCTTTGGTATTGCAGCGTGTTTTCTTGCCACTAGGCCACCAGATATAGTATCTATCATCATTGGGTAGAATTGTGCTGCCAAATCAAAGGCATACTGCCTCTGAAAACTCGCTGGAGGGTCAGCTATGAGTCGATTCCAACTTGATAGCACATGACAACAATAAAAAATTATATATTGGCTCAAGATAGGGGAGGGTTCAGAGCTACTGTTTATAGAGTCACTATGAGTGGTAGTCTACTTGATGGCACTTAATATGCTACAAACATATATATTCTACAAATATATATATTCTATAAACATATGTATTCTACAAACATATATATATTTTCACAAATACAAAAACATATATATACACATACTTACATATATACACACACATATATATATATATGTATACACATATGTGTGTGTGTGTGTGTGTGTGTGTGTGTGTGTATGTATGGTACGTTCAATACTCTTCTCCAGCAACACAACTCAAAGGCATCAATTCTCCTTCTATCCTCCCTAGTCATTGTTCAACTCTCTGATGCATAACAACTGATTGCAAAGACCATGGCCTGTGTCAGG
>NW_006399849.1:8139535-8141603 GCF_000299155.1 Elephantulus edwardii | reverse complement strand
AGTGAGTGGGGTAATCAGGATGGGTGTGTCAGAGGCAGTACGATTGGCACAGGCTAGAGCAGGGTTTAGGGCTGTTGTACATAGGGTCACGATGAGTCACAAGTGACTCCACGGCATATAACAACAACAACAATATGTATATGTATATTGTGAGGTGCTGTAGAATAGACTACCTGTGACTCAGCGATCTTATGCACAGCAGGTGAGAACTCTGCCCTGTCTTGTGCCCTCCTCATAGTCTCTTCCATATTTGCCATCCTTCTCTTACCTATCTGTCTAATCTGAGTTGGACATTTTAAAGAAGACGGTAAACAGCCAAAGACAGGGAAAACTTAGGTTATGCCCTTTCACAAAGCCCCTGGTATAACTCCAAACGTGTTCTATTTACACTTCAGTGACTTTGTGTTCTTAGCTCTTGAGGCTATGTTTACATACACACTCAAACAAAAGCAGAGCAAAATGAAATCAAATACTTCTTAACAGAAACTTTCTTCCTTAATCCAGATAGAGAAGTTTTGTGGATAAGTTTTGAAACCATGTTTTCAGCTCTCTGCTTCTCCCTTTCTGTAATGAGAAGCATCAGAGGTTCTTTAACTAAACTGCTGGGATACACTTAGAATAGCATGTTGTTGTTGGTATGTGCTGTCAAGTTGACTCCCACTCAACAACACTATGAACAATGGCTGTGGACCTTGCCCTGTCCTGAGCCAACCTCACCGTCTCTGACACACTTGATCCCATTGCCAATAACTATTTCATTCCATCTCATCCAAGGTCTTCCTCTTTTGTCGACCTTCCACCCTTCTAAGCATGATATCCTTTTCCAATGACTGGCCCCCCTTAAAAAATGCCTAAAGTACATGAGTATGTAGCAACCTGGTTCCACTTTCTCCAGGACGGACTTGTTTATTCTCTTGGCAGTCCATGGTATGTTCAGTATTCTTCTCCAGCACTACAGCTCAAAGGCAATTCTTCTTCTTCTTCTGTCATTCTTGGTCATTTCCAGCTCCCAGATACATAGCAAGCGATTAAGAATGCTTGAATGGCTTGAATTAAATGTCTTGAATCAGGCACACGTTAGTCTGTAGACCTGTAGACTGATATTGTTGCTCTGAAGTACTCTGAAGAGGTCCTGGACAGCACATTTTCCCACTGCAATCCATCTTACGATTTCCTGACTGCTGGTGTCAAGGGTGTTGATTGTGGATCTGAGCAAGATGGAATCGTTAGCAATCTCAGTCTTCGCTTCATCTGTCATGATGCTGTGCATTGTCCCAGTAGTGAGGATCTTTGTTTTCTTGAATTTGAGATGAGATTCCTATTGAAGGCATCTTTGAGACATTGTTTTTATTGTTAATTTTGATCCATGCAGTGTCCCCTTGGTCTCAAAGTTAGATATAATTTGTTGTGATCCACACAGTGAAATACCTTTGCATAGTTGATAAAACAAAAATAGACATCTTTCTGGTATTCTCTGGTTTCAGCCAATTTTCATCTGACATCAGCAGTAATATCCTTAGTGCCACAGCCTCTTCTTTTTTTTTAAAAAAAATAAAAATAATTAATTTTAATGAAAGTTTACAGAGACTTAGGGTTTCCATTCATTCATTGTTACACTTTTCTCCCTGTCCACCCCTCCTCTCCGATTCACTCTTCTCTTTGAAAAGAAAAGATAAATTCTTTCATTGTTATACAGTCCCTTCCTCCAAGTCCACTCCATTATGCAGCCTATGTTTTGAAAAGTAAAAGAAAAGTTCTTTCATTATTATACAATCCCTCTTCTCAAGTTACTCCACTATGCAGCCTCAGTTCTGGACTCCTGCCATGACAATACCTAGTCATACATCCCTTTTAAACAGTTCTCTCCCTCATCTGTTTCAGTGCAGTATATATTATTATCTCCTCTTTCTCAGTCTTCCCTCAACCCTGATGTCAGTCTCGTTTTACAACAGTGGCCCCATGCAATATTTGTCCTTTTGTGACTATGATATTTCACTCACCAAAATGTTCTCCAGGGTCACCTATTTCGTATAATATTTCATGAGTTCTTTGTTTTTCAATGCAGCAT
>NW_006399849.1:8138159-8138776 GCF_000299155.1 Elephantulus edwardii | reverse complement strand
TTCTTCTGACATCCATTTTTGTGTTTTCTTCCTTCTCTGTCTTTGTATGGGTATTTTACTTTTTCCATAGATGACACTCTTGACATGGTCCCAGAGCTCATCAGGTCTGTGTATATGGGCATGAAGTATAAATAGTATGAGATGAGACAACACCAACAATAAGATTGTTTACACTAGAAGTTGTACTGTTGTCAGGTACACATCTGCTTGTCTCAGACTCCTGCTGACCTTATGTGTATCAGAAATATTGCCCATGCCTGTACCACACTTAAAATCATAGCTATGTTTGAACACATTATTGTCAATCCACTTCATTGAGAGTCTCATTTTTTTCTGACTTTCTATTTTACCAAACATAATGTCCTTTTTTAGATATTGATTGGTCTCTCATGATGTGTTTAACATGAACAAGATAAGTCTTAACAGCCCAGTTCTACCAGGCATAGTAAAAAAGTTTATGGACAACAGTATATAGTACATACAATGTTTCTGTAGTAGTTTTGGCTTATTTATTCTTTTCCTTCAATTTCTCTATCGCTAAAATTAACTTAACTCTGAATAGATATTTTTTAAGTGGCTTGGTTGTTTTTGGTTCTTTTTTGTTTGTTTTTGTTTTT
>NW_006399849.1:8120582-8138059 GCF_000299155.1 Elephantulus edwardii | reverse complement strand
GTTTAAGCTTTTTGCCCCTTTTGTTGTCTTTATAAAGTGGATGACTTTTAAATAGCTGAAATTTCTTAAGATTAAAATGGAATATTTTCAATAAAGAACCCAGAAATATAGGCTTAGAGATTTTTGTAGGACAGAGATAGGCATGTTGTTGTGTGCCATTGAGTTGCCTGTGATGCATAGTGACCCTACATACAATAGCTCTGAACCCTGCCCTATTTTGAATCTGTCTCACTCACTCCAACACACCTACCCCTGACCTGGGCCAGGTACACCTTACTCCCTAGGCTGACATCATTACTCTTTAGCACTTTGGAGACCAACTTCCTCAATGAAATTTGTCTTTTGACTTCCTGACTGCTGGTGCCAAGAGTGTTGATTATGGAGCTGAGCAAGTGGAAATTATTAATAACTTCAATCTTTCCTCTATCTATCATGATACTGCGGATTGGCCCCATGTTGAGAATCTTTGTTTTCTTGATGTTGAGTTTCAATCCATGTTGAAGAATGGAATCCTTGACCTTCTACAGTAAGCGCTTCAGGTCCTCTTCAGCAAGTAAGGTTGTGCCATCTGCATAATGCAGGTTATTGATGAGTCTTCCTCCGATCCTGATGCCACATTCCTCCTCATAGTGCCCAGCCTCCCAAATGATTTGTTCTGCATACAGATTGAAAAGGTATAGAGATAGGACACATCCCTAACACACTCCTTTCCTGATTTAAAACGTATAGTGTTCCTTGCTCTGTTCTGAGGACTGATTCCTGGTCCCCGTATAGGTTTTTGCATGAACACAATCAACTGTTCTGGGATTCCCATTCTTCTTAAGGTCAGCCACAACCTGCACTGTCAAATTTCTTTGCCTAGTCAACAAGATAAACAAGACTACAACAAGATAGACATAAAAACATTAAAATATCTTCTTGAGTTGCTTATAATAGATGGTTTTGATTTAATTTATTTTTCCTCTCGTATTTTGAGGAGCATCTTGAGGAGGGACAGGTATGGATTTAGTTAAAACACCAGTGTTACTTGTTAAGTGAACCTTGTAACCATCTATAGTAATATCTCAGTCTAGGCTATTGACAGAAATTCTTTGTAGAGATATAAAATTGTCTATCCCTACTGTAGATACATTTCAAATATTTTCTTTTTAATACTTACTATTTCCCCCTTTCCTCCAAAATGCTTAGGACAAGACTAGATCTAGTTTCGTCACGTTTCTTGAGCTGTAAATTTATTCTACGTTGGTTTCATTTCAGTATGAAAATTGCTCTTTGCAGAGTCAGCCAAACCCAATTCAGACCCTGTATGTGCTTCTGCTTTAACAATTCTTCATGCTCTTCGATCTTCATTTCTTCATTCAGCAGCCTTTCACATATCCTCCAAGTCTCTTTGCAGACCTGTACAAGCTGGGACCTCATACAAGGACTCGCTGTCTCCTATTTTATATTTATCTAACACTCTTGGCAGCAGCCAGGAAGTTAAAAGATGTATTGCAATGGGAAAGTCTGCAGTTAGAGGCCTCTCTAAAGTATTGAAGAGGAATGATGTCAGTCTGGAGACTAAGGTGTGCCTGATACAGGCCATGGTCTTTGCAATCATTTGCTATACATCAGAGAGTTGAACAATGACTAGGGAGGATAGAAGGAGAATTGATGCCTTTGAGCTGTGGAGTTGGTTAAGAGTATTGAATATACCAAGAACTGCTAAGAGAACGAACAGGTTTGTCCTGGAGAAGGTGAAACTAGGGTACTCCTTGGAGGCAAGGATTCTGAAGCTTTGTCTGACATACTTTGGACATGTTGCAAGGAGGGATCAGTCCTTGGAGAGGGATGTCATGCTTGGGAAGGTGGAGGGACAGCACAAGAGAGGAAGACCCTTGATGAGATGGATTGATTCAGTGACTAGGGTAATGAGGGTAGGTGTGTCTGTAACAATAAGATTGGCACAGGATAGAACAGGGTTTAGAGCTGTTGTACATAGGATTGCTATTACTCGCAGACAACTCACATAACAATACACCCCTCTTGCTACCAGCAGCCAGGAAATTAAAAGATGAATTGTATTGGGGAAAGTCTGCTGTTAGAGACCTCTCTCCAAAGTACTGAAGAGCAATGATGTCAGTTTGGAGACTAAGGTGGCCTTATACAGGCCATGGTCTTTGCAATTACTTGCTATGCATCAGGAATCTGGACAGTGACTATGGATGATAGAAGGAGAGTTGATGCCTTTGAGCTTTGGTGATGGAGAAGAATACTGAATATATCATGGACTGCTAGGAAAACAAGTTCATCCTGGAGAGGGTGAAACTAGGGTGCTCCTTGGAAGCAAGGATTCTGAAGCTTTCTCTGACATACTTTGAACATGCTCCAAGGTGGGATCAGATGTCATACTTGGGAAGGTGGAGGGAGAGTGCAAGAGAAGAAGACTCTCAATGAGATGGATTGATTAAATCACTAGGGTAATGGGAATAGGCATGTAGGAGATGATACTATTGGCAAGGGTTGGAGCAGGGTTTAGGGCTGCTGTACATAGTCACTAGGGTCACAGGCTCCTCAATGGCACATAACAACAACAATAACAACAACATCTCTATCTCTATTTTTGCCTCTGTTTCTATCACTATATCATCTCTATCTATCTCTATTTCTATCTCTATCTATATTATCTTCTCTCCATTCAGGAATTAGCCATTCAGGCAACCATCAACTTGCTGTCCTGTAGAACTCTGAGGATTGCACAGATGTCTGTTATTATCATTGTAAATTGAAAGACCATTTCATTTCTTCCTCTTTAGGGACATTGGAAACTCTGAATCCATATGTGATTTTGAGATTGGAAAATGAGATTTCTAGTACAACTGCCTGGTAAATGGACTACTAAATTAAGGAAGAGTCAAAAGGCAAACTATACAAAAATTATATTCTCACTGAACTTCTGGTGGGAGAAATAAAATCACATTCATGGAATAGCATATTTAGACCTAGAAATGTGATGCTGTATAGATATACACACAAAACTGAACTATATTCAGTGCCATTGATTTGACTTTGACTCATAGTGACCCTAAAGGACAAAGTAGAACAATCTCAAATCTTTAGCTCCAGATCTCTATGGGAATATATTGCATTATTTTCCTCATCTGAAGCTCTGGTGGCCTAGTGGTAATAAGCTATACTGTGATCCTGAAGGCACACAGTTCAAATCAACCAGCTGCTTTGTGGGAGAGAGATGGATGTTTTCCTTCTATGTGACTAGTTGCTTCTGAAAATCCACCAGGGAGTCAGCTATGGGTCAGTTCCACTTCTTTAGTACACCAGCACCAACACCAGCACCAGCACCACCACCACAACAACATAGTGCCTTATCTTTTTCATGTGGAAGAGTTACAGGGTTTGAACTATTGTCTCTTTTAATTAGAAGGTCAACGTTTAAAATAATCCACCATCATGCTCCTCATAAATATGTATTGACACTATTGTAATTAGGCGCTGTCAGGTCAACTACAACTCATAGCAACCCTATGTACAAGTCAAAACCTGGTCCTATTCTGTATATTCCTTACAATCGCTGTCAAGTGCAAGCTGATTGTTGCAATCACTGTGTTGATCCATCTTGTTGGACTGAGACTTCAACTAAGAGACTAAGACTTTTCATCTATTTTACTGATCCTTTTCTTTTTCCCCAGCATGATGCCTTTTTCCAAGGACTGAAACACCTGATATTGTGCCCAAATTATGTGGAATGAAGTTTAATTATCCTTGCCTCTGAGGAGCACCCTGGTTACTGTCCTACAAGAAAGATTTGCTTTTGTTCTTTTGCTAGTTCGCCGTATATTCAGTTTGCCAACACTACAACTCAGAGGCATCAATTCCTCCTCAGTATTCCTTATTCATTATCCAAATGTCATATATCTATGAATTGAAAATACTGTGACTTGAATCAGGCACATTTTGGTATATACACTGACATCTTTGCTCTTTAGCACTTTGGAGAGCAGATTTTCTCAAAGCAACATGTGTTTTCTTTTCTTGACTGCTGCTATCATGAGTTTTGATTCTAGATCCACATAAAAGTGATCTAGTCTCAATTATAAGACTGGTTATTAGTCTCAATTATAAGACTTCAATCTTGTCCAATTATAAGACTGGTTATTAGTCCAGTTGTGTTCTTTTCTTGGGTATAAGGTGTAATCTATGTTGAAGGCTGTAGTCTTTGTTCTTTTTCAGTAGATGCTTCAAGTCATCCTCACACTCTGTAAATAAGTCTGTGTTATTTTCATAATATAGCTTATCCCTCTAAACCTGATGTGACATTCTGATGCACTGTCTTCTTTATAGGGTCTAGCTCTGTGGATAATTTGCTTAGCATACATATTTAATAAATGTGGAGAAAAGATAGAATGCTGATGTGTGTGTTTCCTGACTTTAAACCATGCAACATCCCCTTGTTCTGTTCAGTCAGTTGGTTTGTGGTGTAGGTTGAAGTTTCATGTGAGCATAATTAAGTAGATGTATTTATTGAATATGTATGATATGCCAGGATTATCTGTGCCTTCTAATTCTCACAACAACCTATGATGATATTTATTTTTCTTCCTTTCTTACATGATAAATCAAAGGACATGGTAAATATCTTTTCAAGGATCATGCCTGGTAATTGGCAAAAATAACACTTCAGGTTAGATCTATCAGATTTGATGCACATGTTCATAACCCCTCAGCATGCTGCTGTAATTAATAGGGTGTCTGTATTTAATCCTTTATGCTTTGTTAAAATGTAGTCTTAGAACTTCATTTCAAATCTTGAGATATCAAAGAAAATATTTCTAAAAGAGTTTGTCTATCTCAATGAAGTAAGGCATGCAGAAGACATAATAGAAGAGGGATGATGTGGTTCAGCTTAGGCATCCCTACAATAACTGAGGGTCCTTGATTTAGAAATGGTTGAAGAATATTTCCCTTTCATTTATGCTTAACTATTAACTGAAAGATTGGCAGATCAAACCCAACCAGCCTCTCTGTGGGAGAACTATGAGCAATATGATCCAGTTAAGATTGGAACCCGGTGGAGGGTCAACGTAAGAAGTGACTCGTTATCAATGAGTTTGGTTACATTTTGGTTTGATGTGATAGAGTTGTCATGTGATTCTATTTTAATGATTAAAAATGAGCTATATTTCCAACCATATAATATTTAACACACTTAACTTATTCTGAAATTATTTCATTAAGATGTCCACGATCTTCTTAATCTGTATTTCTAAACAAGAAAAACAAAACAATCTTAGAGGAATAAAAACCATCTGAGATTAGTCCGAGGCAGTTTTACCAGGACAGGTTTCAGAAGTTGACAGTATTCTGATGAAAAACTGTTGACAAATAGAATTATTTAAACACTGTTGTTGTTGGTGGTTGTTGTGACTCATAGGAACCCTATGAACAAAAGACCTGGAGCCTTTCAGTACTATCGTTTCTCAAAATTCATAGAATTCCCAGAGGCATGTTGTTTAGGAAGTGGATGCTACTCCTGCTTCCAAGTTTCTACATTAGGGAAGCAAAGTATAAAGAGCACAAATGATTTGGTGTACTTTAATGTTACTCCCAGAGCAAAGCTTAAAACCCAGATGTCCTGCTAGTAGGCAGTCTGATTCCTACGACATTGAGTATGCTGTTGGAATAAATGCAGTTCTGTAAACAAAAAATTAACCAAATTCCTGCTGTTGAGTTGATTCCAGCTAATAGCAACCCCAACCTCATTATCTGTGAAATCCGCCAGACATTAGAGGATCATACTGGAGGCTAGATTTCAAGATACATTTCTAAACATGACAGTGGGGGAAATGAATGCTGAGTGAGAAGCCTGCTTTGTGTTTATTGATGGATTATTTTTTTTTATGTGTTGCCAAATCATTCCAGGAGACTAGATTTCTAGATTTTTCAGTAATACATGTTCAAGTAGAAGAATTTAACAGTTTTTATAAACATTACCATTTCTTCCTGAATGTTACAGCTTCTCTCCGTGGAAGTCCATAACTGCCGTGGACTAAAAAAAATACATTTTTTTCTGTATTTATTAGCTTGTTTGTAGAAATATTATTAAACTGTACTTAATTTAAAATGTTGTATCATCTTAGTATATTTATGAATTCCTCTGACCTTTACTAAAACATTTTAATTAAGCTTAGATTTTATTATCATTTTTATGGCTTTCTGATCATTGATTTTCACAGTTTTAGAAGTCAAATATTTGGTTTCAGTATATTTATTATTGTGATTGTTTAGTGGCATGAAGCACCCACAGTATTTCAATTTTGAAGTCAAGGAATGCTCCAAATTATTGATGACCGATGTTGTCAGTTTGAGGACTAAGGTGCATCTATCTGATTGAGATCATGGTCTTTCTGATAACTTGCTATGCATTTGAGAGCTGGACAGTAAATAAGGATGACAGAAAAAGAATTGATGTCTTTGAGCTGTTGTGTTGGAATAGGACACCGAACATCCCATGGACTGACAGAAGAACAAACAAATGTGTCTTGGACATGGTGCAGCCAGAGTGCTCCATGGAAGCAAAGATGATACTGCTCCTCACATACTTCGGGACTGTTGCTAGGATTGGCTATTCTTTGGAGAGGGACTTGATGCTTGAAAAGCAGAGGGTCCGTGGAAAAGAGGAAGACCTTCAACCAGGTGGATTAACACAGTGACTGCTGCATTGGGCTCTTGCATGTCAGGAAGTGTGAAGATGGCGCAGGATAGAACAGGATTCAGGTCTCTTGTTCATAGGGTTACTATAAGTCATAGTTGACCCAGTGGCACCTAAGTACAACAAACAATGCCATTGTGAATATGTTAGATTTGATTTGGACTACTTTTTTTTTAATACAGAAAAAAGATTTTACAATAGGGAGGGATAGTCTGTGATATTTTAGTTCTTATTTACAAAACAATTTAACCTTAAGAAAGGCGATATAATGGACACTTCTTCCCATTGAGAAGATTTAAAGCATTATCTTATCCATTCTTATAGAGGAAGTCTCATGCATTTATCTTCACTGTCTAGATTACTAACAAAGGAACATTAAGATTATAGCAGAACTTTGTAAACTAAAAAAAAAAGGTACAAATTAATAGAATTGGACTTTGCATTGCACCAACAGTGACAGGTTTCCATAAATAAATGGCAATTTCCATGGCTTAAGAAAAGAACATGTATCTCCTTCTTCAATTGGATTTATATAATGGATGACTATAATTAATAGAAATCTTAGCCTGCAAAAATCACAGCTTGACTAAAGAATATGGTTTAAAATAGGCAGAGGGCAGAGTAACAGGAATTACTACTAAGACTTAGAAAAAGTGCTATTTTGAATACTGACCTGAGCGCTTGTTGCAGAAGGTGAAGGACTGTAGTCTTCAATATAGATTGAAACTCAACATTAAGATGACCATTGACAAATTGGCAGCACCGTGATGAATAGAGAGGAGATTGAGTTAGTTAACAATTACAGATTACTTAGCTCCACAATCAACACTCTTGGCACCAGCAGTCAGGAAATCAAAAGACAAATTGCATTAGGTAAATTTGCTGGCAGGGACATCTCCAGAGTACTGAAAAGCAATAATGTCGGTCTACAGACTAAGGTGAGCCTGATCTAGGCCATAGCCTTTGCAATTACTTGCTACACATTAGAGAGCTGGACAATGACTGAAGATGACAGGAGAACTATTGATGCCTTTGAGTTGTGGAACTGGAGAAGAGTCTTGAACATACCATGGACTGCCAAGAGAACAAATAGTTCTGTCTTAGAGAAGATGAAACCAGATTTCTCCTTGGAAGCAAAATTTTGAAGCTCTGTCTCACATACTTTGGGCACGTGACCAGGAGGAGATCCTTGGAGGAGGTCATCATGCTCAGAGCGGTGGGAGGACAGTCCTGGAGAGGAAAACCCTGGATAGGATGGATTGATATAATAACTGGGGCAAGGAGATCAGGTGTGTTGGAGTCAGGGAGACTGGCTCAAGACAGAGAAGGCTTCAGAGCTGTTGTACATAGGCTCGCTATGAGTTGCAGGTGACTTGATGGCACATAACAACAACAACAACAACATATTGCACTTATTCAGTTGAATGTAAATGATATTCTCTTTTCCACTAAACCTTCATTATTCCTTATTTTACTTTCCCCTCTCTTCCTCATCCCGCTTCATCCTTTTCTTCATTACTGAGCTCTGGCTGTGCTGACTCATCCTCAGTGTGGTCGGAGGCCAGGGCTGACCCATGTAGATGTGCACGTTGTGTACTGTTCAAGGATAACCAATCAAGGGAGCCAAGTGGGGGCTTTGATCCAGCACGTGTTCCACTTGCTGAGCCTGTGAGGCTGTGCACTCGCTCTGGGCTATGACTGGCTCCAGGCACAGGTGCTTTTTACCTTTGTTCAGAGATATCATCTACTTGCCAACTGTGTGCCTCTTGGTCTGCTTGCAACCAAAAGGGATTCTGATTCTCATCAAACCACGTACACATAGGCACTATATCAGATTCTGATAAGGAGCAAAAGCCCTGCTTTTGTAGCAGAGGCCAGAGAAGAAGATAATTTCTCAGCACCCAGGGGCAGCCTCTGCTACTAATTCTGTTCTGACAAGTGTTTCTGATTTCAAATACACCCCTGGTTGACAATATTTCAGGGTCTGAGTATTTAGAACTTTGGATCCTACAGCTTTTCTGGCTCAACTTCCTCTGTTAAGGACACTATTAATAATAGGCTATTGTTTTGAGCCCTTACTGTATATCAGGTGTTGTGGTAAGCCCTTTATGTTCATATGCATTTATAAATTTACTTTTTGTAACAAATCAATGAGAGAAGATACTATTAGCCTCATATTCTAAATAAAGAAACCGCCTCATATAGATTAGGTGATTTTTGAAGGTCATATTGACCAGTGTCAGAAACAAGATACTGCCTTGAACACTATGTTAGTAGCACTCACATTTGTGATATAAGAAGGTTCAGGAGGCCAGTTGATTTGTCTTAAATCTTTGTGAGGTGAAGGCAATACACTCTACAATTCCTTAATCTCTGTTAATCTCAATCCAGTATACCATCCTGCACATCTTTTTTTTTTTTTTTAATTCATCCTGCACCTCTTAATCTCTGTTGTTAGGTGCTATTCAGTTGAATACCACTCATAGCAACTCTATGGATGACATATCTAAACCTTGTCCCATCCTAATGTTGTCCTTTGTGTTCCAGCCCACAGTCCCAGTCACTCTGTTAGTCCGTCACATTGAGGGTCTTCCTCTCTGTACTGACCCTCTACCTTTCCCAGCCTGAAGTCTTTTTCTAAGAACTGGTGCCCCTGACAACATACTCTAATTTGGGGAGATGAAGTTTTGCCATCATATTTCCACACTGTTTAATCACTGGATCACTGGTATTCTTTCTTTGCCTGTTCCCCAAGTGATGAACAATTACAGAAAGGAATTAGTTGAAACCAATATCTGCCAGCATGAGTGGTTTGTGCATTATCTGTTTTATAAAATACAAGTATGTGCATGGTAGAAGGGATTGGAACACATTCACCTAACTCCTTCATATATGTTCTGAATTGACTGTTTCCACTTCTAGATAACATGCCGAGGAGGAAGAGTGTATTAAGGGAAAGGCTGGACGGAAGAAAGAACTACAGGAAAATATTTCTGTCTGTAGCTGGTATATTTGTTGCTCACTTAGCCTCTTCCCCGACCATTGATTTCAGGATTGTGTCAAAATACTTTAGTCAATAAAGAACTATTTATAAAGAACCTGAATTTTCTGCCCAGATGAGTTTCTTAAGAGAACCAGTGAAGCCAGTGACAGCTGCCAAGACTGTCCCTGGTGCTGTCATTTGCATGTTCTTTTCTCTACCACATTTCTTCTAACTTAGCATCTGCTTTCCCTCAGAGATTGGGGAAGGCAAGATTTACTTGCACTCTTTAGAGGAAACTGCTACTTTGTGCAAAATGTCAAGATGTGTGAAAACATTCAGCTTGTTAGACAGCCTTAAAGTAGCATCCTTTGCACTTTGCTTTGTTTAAGTACCTCTTCTCATCATTGGCAAAATACAAATGTAAAGACTCATCTCTTCCCACTTCTCATAGAATTGAGGGAGCTCAGGTGACCTAGATGTAAGGAGTTGTGCTGACCCAAAGGCAGGACGTTCGAATCCACTAGCTATTCTGTAGGAGAAAGATTGGCAGTCTCATTCCATACAATTTCGAGTCCCTGAACACCCACTGGAGGGTTGGGTCTGGCTCAAGGGCACATAACAATGCCACAATAGAATTGACTAGTTTGAGTGGGAAGAAAGAAACAGTACTGTAGAAAAAGTATTATCACATGGATCAAATAAGTATACTTGGCCAAGGCCAGTGTACTGTAGGCACATCAGATAAGACATTGGAGTCTGGGGATCCAAGGATACTGACCTTGACTCACCATTTATGTAGCCTTGAGCTCTAACGCCTCAGCTCTAACTCCTGTTTACTTCTTTCTTTTCTTTTTTTTAAAAATAATTTTAATGAGCATTTACAGAGATTTTGGATTTCCATTCATTCATTGCTGCACTTCTCTCCCCTCCCATCCCTCCCCCCACCCCTCAGTTCGCTCCTCTCTTTCAAAAGTAAAATAAACACTCCTTCCCTGGTACACAATCCCCCCGCACCCCTCCCACCGCCCCAAGTACATTCCACTATGCAACCTTAATTGTGGACTCCTGTGTGTTTACTTATTTCTTAAGCTAAGAAAATAAAATCTATCTCTTAGCTGCTAAATATATATTATAATAACTTTTCTTCCCCTTATAATATTTTTTATTTAAACTTCTTGTCTCTACCTTTAAGGAAGTTTTACAGAAATACATTTTATATAATATCTGACACATAACAAACATTCAATAAATGTTAGCTGTCTACCCCCTAAAATTAACATGCCAGTCTATGGACTTTTGTATTTAGCTGAGTAACTTAATTGATTCGAATTCTTATTGGGTACCTTTTTATTTTTTTTAAATGTTTTATTATATTTCATTCATGTAAATTTTTTATTATTTTGCTTCCTCCCTCCAATTTGGTACCTTTTAAATGCCTAAGTGGAAATTCCAGAACACTTGATTGTGCTCGTGAGAAAACTGTATGTAGATAAAAAAGCAGTTATTTAAACAGAACCAGGGGATATTGCATAGTTTAAAATGAGAAAAAAATAGGCATCAGGGTTTTATCTCTTCATTATAGCTATTCAGTTTGTATGTTGAGCAAATAATTTGAGAAATTAGACTCTCTAAGAAGAATATGGCCTTGGGATTAGAGGGAGATTCATCAACAGCTGATATGCAGATGACACAACCTTGCTTATTGAAAGTGAAGAGGACTTGAAATACTTCCTGCAGAAGATCAAATACTAGAGCCTTCAGTATGGATTATAGCTCATCAAGAAAATAAACATTTTCACTACTAGACCAATAAACGACATTATGAGAGATGGAGAAAAGGTTGAAGTCATCAATGATTTCATACTACTTGGATCCACAATTAATACCTGTGGTAGCTGTAGTAAAAAAATAAAAATAAAAAGTTGTATTGTCTTGGGCAAATCTACTGTCAAAGACCTATTTAAATAACTAATAAGCTTAGAGGTCAATTTAAAGACTAAGGTCCTGTAGCTCAAGCATTGTATTTTTAGTTGCTTCCTATGCATCTAAAAGTTGGATAATGTATAAGGAACACCAAAGAATAATAGATGATGTTAAATTGTATAGTTGTCAAAGAATATTGAATATACATGTACTACTAAGAGATCAAACAAATCTGTCATAAAGAAAAAACAATTAGGATGCTTCTCAGATGCAAAGATGATGAAATTTCACCTTACATACTTGAGGCATATTTGCAGGAGGTTCCATTTCTTGGACAAGAAAAGGTGGAGGGACAGCACAAGAGAGGAAGTCATGACAGGGACCATGACATTGGCTCAAGATAGAACAGGGTTTAGAGCTATTGACTTAGGGTAGCAATGAGTCAGAAGTGACTGGATGGAAGTTCCTCCATGAGATGGATTACCCCAGGGACTGCAACAATTAGCTTGAATGTGGTCAAGATTGTGAGGAAAGTGCAGGATAGGCAAGGTTCAGGTCTTTTGTTCATAGAACCTGGTATATAGTTGTTAAGTGTTGCACTGTGGTGTGTACTGGGCTAAAGTAATGATGAGAGCACAGCATCAGCCCTCAGGAGCTATAATCTGGTGAACAGATAGACAAAGAAAACCTCATCTGTTCAGACAAATGTCCCAGGATGGAGGAACATCCGGTACATAGGAAAAGGACCTGATCCAATCTCAAGGGCTAACAAGTGAAAAAATCTTTGATTTATTCATTCACTCATTCATTTAACCAACATTTGAGTGTTTACTGTGTCCCAGACACTGTGATGAAGTTTACCATGGCAAATAAATCCACAAAACTATACAGATTGTTAAAGGACTATGAAGAAACAGTATACACTGATAAGTGACAACGGGTAATCTAAGAGGGAAACTTGTTTTTTTATTTAAAAAATTCTGCAGGGTTTGTGCAAGCTGAGACCTAGAGGATGGAAAAGAACCAGACTTTTGAAGACTGTTGTTGATGCCATCAAGTTGATTCCAACTCACAGGGTTGTATGTGCAACATAAGAAACATTGCCTCTTTCTGCAGCATCATCACAGTCATTGTTAAAGTTAAGAGTGTTCTTACAGCCACATGGCCAATTCCTCTAGTTGTTGGTCTTTTATACGCTGTCTGCTTTAACAAGTATCCTAGCCCTCCTGATGATATGTCCAAAGTACTTGAAATAAAATCCCACTCTCTGCCTTTCTGGAGCATCCTAGCTGCATGCACTTCTTCCAAGATACATTTATTTGGTCTCCTGAGAGTTCCTGGTGTATTTAATTCTTCTTTGGTTTTCCAGGTTTGACAGTCATGGGAGGCAGTTAAAAACCATGGCTTTTATCAGGTGCACATCAGTACTCTGACATTTTGCTCTTTAACACTTTGAAACACTCTTTTGCTGTGAGTCATAATTGAGATTGTGTGTGCATGTGTGTGTTATCAGCTGATTTGTCCGGTTTATCCTTTCATTTATTAACTGTTACTTCTAAGGGCATTGATTCTAAATTCCAGTAAAATGATTTTTTTTTTACCATTTTCAAGAGAATATGGAATTTGAAGATCAGAACTGAGTTTTGCCTTTTGAAATAGGGAACAGAAAGAGAGAGAATGTATCATAGTTTCATGAATAACATTTGTAACTTATTATTTATTAAGAAGCCATGATAGCATTGTAAATAAGGCATCCAACTGCTAGTTAAAAAGTCAATCGGAAGTTCAAACACGATGGAACAAAGATTAGGCAGTCCGCTTCTGGAAAACTTGAGAGCTGTGTAGATGCGGTGGACAATTCTACGCTGCCTTATGGGGCCACTGTTTCTCAAGTTGACTGTGTGGCAGTGAATGAGTTCATTTGTCACATCTTTAGTGGTTCAGTGGCACATACTCTCAAAAACGATTTTCTTTCACTTTTGTCCTCTGTTGAAACAGGAAAGTAGTCATAGTGTCAACTCCTGAAACTTTTACAGCCTGCGATCTTACTTTAAGTAAAAAAAAACATACAATACTATCTTGCTTTTGGAAAAGCAGTTGAAAGCAGATACCAACAAGAATACCTTGCTGGGTTCTAGTTAGAACAGGCATTAATGGTTAATTTTCCATGAAATTAATGATGTAGCCCGAGAAAAGTCCTTTTTCACAAGATCAAATACACACACACACAAATTTATTTACTATTAATAAGTATTTTTATATACCATGTAATTGGATATAGAAGGCACCAGAATCATTCCACAAAGCTCTGCATTAATCTTTTACATGGTGATTTTTTTGTTGTGTGCTGTTGAGTCAGAATCTACTCATAGCTGACCCTCCAGTGGATTTTCAGAAGTGGTAAATCGCATGGAAGGAGACTGCCCATCCTTCTCCTGGAAATAGCTTATGGATTTGAGCCACATGCCTTTTGGGATTTCGGTGCAGTTTCTAACCACACGGCCAGCAGCCTTCCTGTCATCTATACATGATTAAGGGGCTTTTATAGGGTGTGACAATTTTCATTTAATCATTTGGCCTCTGAGGTTACAAGACTAAAACATACGGAAACAAAGTTTTTACTTTTTTACACAGACTCATGAGGGTCTCAGTAGCATTCAGTCTGGCTTCACTGTCTTTATCTTCTTTCTGGTGGATACAAAGAATATGTTTGGGTTCTCTTCTTATTATGTCTTTGTAATGAGTTGCTTGTGGCTTGTCTCTCTAAACAGTAACTTTCACTTAGGACATGAAAAATAGGGCTTTGTATTACAACTCAAAGCTTGAGGATTCTTACCAGTACAGAGTTTCTATAGAATTGTTACTGTATTCCATATTGTTGTTATTGTTGTTGTTGAGTACCACTGAATTGGAACCAACCCCTAGGGGACCCTTCAGTGGGGTTTTGGAAGCAGTTACTCACATGGGAGGAGATTGCCCATCCTTCTCTCACAGAGCAGCTGGTGGATTTGAACCACATGCATTTGGAATTGCGGTGTAGGTTCTTACTGCTAGGCCACCAAAGCTCCATATATTTCATATTATACAACATAAATTGAAATTAATCCTGAACTTCCTTGAATGTTAGCATTTAATAACATCCCTGCTTTTGAAGTATACTTTACCTTCAGATCATAGAGACATAGAGAGATGTCTAAATAAGGAGAAGCAGTTACATCTCGTGAAAAAGAGGAGAATGCAGTGAATAAATGTGGAAAACCAGGTGGAATTGTGCCAGGAGAGAGTAGGGTAGGAAGTAAGTGCACTGAAGCAGGAATCTAGACTTCGGAGCCCACTTAGAGCCAATGTTAACCTCTTTGTCATCAGTTCTCTGATCTATGAAATGACACAATGAGCACAGAAATGCAGCAAAATTAATAAAACGCACACTGAGTGATTCCTAACGGACGAAGCACAATTATATGTACTTTGTTAAGCTTGCAAATTCTCACAAAAACGATACGAGATGAATGCTGTTCTTATCTCCAGTTTACAGATGAGGAGGCTGGAGCCAGGAGTGTGAACAATTTACCCAAGGTCACAGTGGCAACGAGTAGCTAGAAACTCTGCATGTAAGCCTTCTAGTTTTGGAACTTTTTAACAAAAAGAGCTCCCATTCTGCAATATTTTACCATAATGGATACTTTTTAGCAATTTCTTTGGACAGACAGGTCTGCAGATTTTGCTTTTGGTTTTAGCAAAATTTTAAGAAATATTAATAAGATACTAAAAAAAGATATTTAATAATTATCTAATAAGTCACCAGAACAGAGCAAGGGAACACTGCATGGTTCAAAATTAGAAAGGATATACACCAGGGAAGTGTCTTATCTCCATACCTTTTCAATCTATATGTGAAAAAGATTATCCAGGAGTCTAGGCTTTATGAGGAGAAATGTGGCATCAACAACTTGCATCATGCAGATAACACAACCCTTCTTGCTGAAATTGAGGAGGACCTGAAGTACTTGCTGCAGAAGATCAAGGACTGCAGCCTTTAATATAGGTTGAGGCTCAATGTCAAGAAGACAAAGATTCTCACACTGGACCAAGTGGAAGCACCATGAAGGATGGTGAAGAGATTGAGATTGTAAACAGCTTTAGTTTGCTTGGCTCCACAATCAACACTCTTGGCACCAGCAGCCAGGACATTAAAAGATATATTGTGTTGGGATTGGCTATCCACTTCTGAAATATAACTGGCCTTTGAAAACCCTATGTACAACAGAGCACACTTAGAGTAGACTAACATATGGCAACTGAAGTTGAGCCCTCAAATTTGGAAACACAAAGGTGGAGAAACAGTTGTAAGAGGAAATTAACAATTGATACGTGGAATGTGAGAAGCATGAATGTAGAAAAACTGGACATTGTAAAGAAAGAAATGGAATGCATAAATATTGACATACTAGGTATAGGCGAAATGAGATGGATTAACATGGGACATTTTTTAATCCCATGATCATATGATCTATTATGCTGGAGATGAAAAGGTGAGGAGAAATGTGGTCACTTTCATAGTTAAAAAGGCCATTTCTAGATTATCTTGAAATACAATATTGTGAGATACAGTTTAATATCCGTATGCATACAAGGAAGACCTGTTAATACCACTATCATTCAATTTATGTACCTACATCTAGAGCCAAATAGGAGGAAATAGATTATTTCAATCAACTGTTGCAGTCATAAATAGATTGAACATGTAACCAAGATGCTTTAATAATAATAATGGGTGACTGGACAGGAAGAGAGATCAGTAGTCGGAAAGTATGGACTTGGTGACAGAAATGAGTCTAGTGATAGAACGATAGAATTCTGTACAGTCAATGATTTATTCATAGCAAATGCCTTTTATAAGAAGCATAAACACAGGGTATACACATGGATTTCACTTGAAGGGATGCACAGGAATTCTACAGATTACATCGGTGAAAGGAATCGGAGACGTTCTTATCAGCAGTGAAAACTAGACCAGGTACTGATTGTAGAACAGACCATCAAATACTCACATGTAAGTTCAAATTAAAGTTTAAGAAGGTTAAATCATATCCAAAGGAATCAAAATTTGACCTTGGGTCTATCACCCATGAATTTAAAAACCAACTCAGGAATAGGTTTGGGGCCTTGAACCCTAATGAACGAAGACCAGGTAGGCTGTGGGAAGATACAAAGAATATTGTTCATGAAGAATTCAGAAAGTCATTACTGAGAAGGAAGAAGTAGAAAAGACCAAAATGAATGTCAGAAGAGACTCTGAATATTGCAGTAGAATGCTGAGAAGCCAAAGCAGAGGGAAGAAATCAAGAAGTTAAGGAGCTGAATAGAAGATTTCCAAGGGCTTCTCAGGAAGACAAAGCAAAATATTATAATGAAATGTGCAAGGAGCTGAAGTCAGAAAATCAAAAGGGCCAAATTTGCTTGCATTTCTTAATCTGAAAGAACTAAAGAACAAATTCAAGCCATGATTTATGGATGCCATGCTTAAGGATGCTGTGGGCAGAATATTGAATGATTCCAGAAGCATTAAAAGCAGATGGAAGGAGTATACAGAGTCACTGTACCAAAAAAAATTGACTGACACACCAGAATTTCAAGAAACAACATATGAGCATGAGGCAATGGTGATGAAGGAGGAAGTTTGGGATGTTCTGAAGGACTTGGCAAAAATAGAGCCCCAGGAATTGATGGAAGACCAACTGATGTATTTTAGCAAACAGATACTGCCCTGCATGTGCTCACTAAGTTGTGCCAAGAAATCTGGAGGACAACTACTTGGCCAACTGACTGGAAGAGATCCATATTTATTCTTATTCCATGGGGAGG